>NC_133647.1:164151303-164311730 GCF_009905375.1 Apium graveolens
ACCCTTCTTCATCTTCAGGATTCACATAGATCTTCTGATATTTGGAAGTTGGCGGAGGTGACGAGGTAGATGGTTTTCTTATATTGTTGCAGTTATATTCCCGCACACACCCTTGTCCCTTTATTTGATGCTCGTTTCTGGGAGGGGCAGCGTACAACTCCACGTGGACTCACACAATTTAGCATTGTTTTAATATTTTAGTATTCATTAATCCTAAATCGGGTTTTAGAAGCAATATGATATAACACTACACCATATTTGACCTGTAGCAACACCAAAAAAAGTGTTAAAATGACCAAAAAATGTTACCTAAAGCCAAATTATTGGCTATGGTTACACTTTTTGAAAATAAGGGGGTGTTGGATTTGAGCCTGCTACAATAAGGGTCTATCGATACATTTTTTGAAATTTTGGTAACACCTCTCAATTTGTTACAATAGAGTACCTATAGTTACATTTTCTATTTCTATGGTTACAAGTTGAAAATGTAACCACAGTTTTGCTGCAACATACATAACCCTATAGTAACACCTAAATATGTGTTGGAATAGACTCTTTTGCAACACCATATTAGCTATTGTAACAAAAGATTGTAAAACAGTTAAATTGTTTTGGTAACATTTTTATAGCCTATTGTAACACCACCTTTTTTAAACATTCGTGTAATCTACTGTTACACTCTCTTATATTTTTAATAAGAACATACGAAAATGTAATATTGGTTACACTTTCTGATTTTGAAAATGTAATAAAAACTAAATCTACTTCCAATGAAATGATACGACTTGATCAATAAATAACATTAAGGATTAAATACAGTCAGCTTCAGAATTTAACCAAGGTACAAATTCATCCTAATATTACAAAGTTCCAAAACCAACCCAAAATAAAAGTTCCAAAGTACGTATTAAGTTGCCATTAACTACTTAATACCATATCAAGTTCACAAAAGTACTTAAATAAGTAGCTATAGTAGCAGCTTAAACATCAATATCATTATCGGCACAGGAGTTGGAGTTTCCATCTGCACTAGAGTTGCCTTCTGCACTAGAGTTTCCTTCTGCGCAGGGGTTGCCATCACTGGATTTATTGCCATCTACAAAGTTAATTTTCAGTTCAGGATTTTTCTTGGCCAACTTTCTCAGCGTCTCCTGAATTTTCCTGAATTTCTCGTCCATCTCTTTTTCACGCTGAGCACGGATCTTTGTTGTAAGTTCTACCACATACTGATCATCCTGAACTTTGGTTGAAGTTGCATCCTTTTCCTTAAATTCTTTTTTCAAAGAAACCCTCCCAATAGGAAAAGACGGGCCGTGTTCCTTGCTACCATAAACCAATTTATTTGCAGCTTCAACATTTCCTCCAGTTTTGAGAATCTTGCCAATGTCATCCTGTAGACCAATATATTACGACCAGTCTCAACACTCTCAGAGTGAGGAAATTTAAATCTAATAACATTGTATCTAAAATTTACTATGTTTTGAACAAGCAGATTTCATAACATTCCTCAACTACATAAAAAATATGACACATAATTATATCCCTAAAAAATATACAGTTTACCTTGACATACTCCCACAAGAGATATTTATTTGGAACTTTACTCCAATTAACACAAGTTAGTGATACATAATCCCTTACGATTGTCCCCAGAAAATGGCTGAACTCCGATACTAATTTGTCATCAGTTGATACAGGCTGGGACTTCTTGTTGGTGGTAATCACTCTTTTCTGCGTTCTTCTATGGACATGATCCATTCTTGTCTTTTCTCGCTTTCTTTTTTTCGACTCTTCAGGTTAATCTGTCCAACCAATAAATACATAAATTTAATTAACTTGGTTAAAGACAAGACAACTAAAAATATATGAAGGTAAACAAGAGAACCAGTTTGTGTTTACAAATTCTCCGGCTCAGATTGTGGCCGAGATTGTGACTGAATAGCCTCAATTTCCTCTTGGGATTTTTGACGTCTTCTAAGCTCATTGTAAGCTTCCATTAAACCAGGAGTTGTCATTTTCATCTTTTTAAGCTTCTCTGTCAGAGGAACAGGTGATGCATCTTTTGCCTTGAAAAGAAAAGGCATAATAAAAAGCATTACAATTTACTTCCAAATTAAAAGCTAATCAAATTTGACAAATAGATCAAAAATTGACCAGTAATAAAATAAAAGACATAATAAAACAAGAAAAAAAGTTAATCAAAAAATGTTCCTGAGTTCCACATGTTTAGATGACCAGAAAAAAAAAGAAATAATAAAACAAGAAAAAAATGAAAAAAAATAACATAAATTATAAAATATAATCATACCTCAGCTGTAGGTAAATCACCAACTACATTCTTTTTAGGAGATTTTGCAACATTCATAGCCTTAGACCGAGTTCTTGGGCCAGCTCCGACCTCAGCTCTTTTCACCTTTTTAGATTTCTAAAATATTTGTGTATTCAAATCAATAATAAGCAGGTGGCACAACAATTTACCATAAAATATTGATAGATGTACAAGTAAGTAAAAATTGTACCTTTGATGTGACAATGTCAGCATCGCCATTTTCCTGTTCAAGCTCATGACTGGGAAAATATGATTCACTTTCACTTCCAGCAGTCTTATACTTTTTCTTCGAAGGATTCTTCGAAAACAAGTCACCTGGTATCTTCTTTAATCCAAGTTCATCAACTTTTTTCTTAAGCTCCGCAACATTCTTGTTTCTAATCACCTTATATTCGTTACATCCTTCACCTTCAACATTAATCTTTTTCGGTTCTTCCTTCTCAACATTGGTTTTCCTTAGTTTTGCAGGCATTTCAAATTTCTTCATATACTCTTCCATCCCCATAAGCTCACCGGTATTCCCCGTGCCTTCCACCTCCAGCACGGCTTTTGAACTTGTTCCCTCCTTCGTATTACTTGGAATAATACTCGGAACACTAGAACTAAACTGTAGTTTCTTTCTTGAACTCAATCTTCGCTCCTTCTCATCAGTGATGTCATTCAAGGTCACAAACGGACGCTTCTCTGCATTTTTCTCTAAAATTAAAGGCCTTGGCCTTACAATCACGAACGGGTGCATTTGTGTCATTGGGGCTACTCGTTTGTCTACAATGGAGTCAACATAAAAATCCACTTCAGAGCTGCCGATTTCATTAATATGCTGAAAGAGACTACGATCATCTGTTACCAATGTCCAGCCACCCCCTTCCCTTTGTTAATGTATACGCCCCCAATCTCATCAAACTTGAGATCTTCTTTAACCCAATCCATCATTACAGAATACGAAAATATGTCAGCATCTGACACATAAGTGACAAGTGAGCCACCACAGTACTTGGTCTTCTTGAAATCTCCACTATGGTGCAAGTGTATGGTATATCTATCTACCATCCTATAAAAAACATTATGAAGACTGTTAGATTACATTTAAAAAAGGATTCATATCATAATTTGAATCTACAGCAAGTAATAAGAATTAGAGATACAAATTGACAAAATAATAAACAAGTAACTAATTCGGAATTTAAATCTAACTACAACAGTCTAAATCGAAAAAAAATAGATAAACAAGATAAAATAAAATTGATCTTAACTAAGAGGTTAAACATATAAAACATAATTGATGGAAGAGTGTACTTCAAACAGATAAACAAGATGCAGAACAATATAAGTCTGATTCAACAAACTAAATTCTCCAAAAAAATCTCCAAAAAATTAATCTAAATTCTCCAAAAAATTCAATTTATCTGATTAAACAAACTACAATTTAATTTATGACAGATAAGTCTATAACTATTAATCGCACACAATATAAGACAATATAGGACACCAGACTTAATCATCTCCATGTGGAATTTCCTTTGCGTGAACGTCATCTCTGAACCAGGTAACTTCATTATCATGATTTTTTATCATGGTACGAAAGCTAGTGTCGTGTGAATGTGAAAACTGCTGAGAAAGGTCAACTTCAACTGTATTTTGAACGCCAGTTTCTGATAACTCTGTTAATAGCCTCTTAATAGGATAATGAAAATTTGTTTCAACTGGATCTTGAATATAAAATACCTGTTGTACTTGAGTTGACATAACGAAAGAATCGTGTTTTTGACAAGCTCGGTTAAAGTTAACTCATGTAAAACCAAGAGCGTCTTTTTTGTCTTGGTACCAGGTACACTTAAATAAGACCACATTAAAAGCACCCCAGTAGTCAACTTCAAATATCTCTTCAATACATCCATAGTAGCCTACATCCCCAATTATTGGATTTTGATCCTTTCAACTTGCGAAGCTAGTATTGAAGGCTTTCAAATACACACCACTATTCTGTGTTGTACACTTATGATCTCTCTCTTTTGTATGAAACCTATACCCATTTATGAAATACCCACTAAACTGCCTAGCTGATCGTCTGGGACCCCTTCCCAGTGATGCTACTTCCCGGGAAACTATGACTTTTTCCCTATTTCATCCTTGAACCAGTCACATATTTTGTCAGCATGTGTTCTTTCCCTTTTATACAGTTTAGAATTTGCGTTATTCGCCAATAATGAGTGGTGCTTCCTATAATTATAGACAGGTAAGTTCTGTTAATGTATGTATAGGCATTACTTTATTTATTATTTAATTATAGAAATATTAAAGATATAAGGACTTACTCAATTAGCTCCTCAACCTCCTTGTCATCATAGTTAAATAATACATATCGATGAGCTGTGATCCACGTATCATGTGATAAATGAATATCTTTCCCATCTTTTTTCTTCCTTGAGCCAAGAGAATACCCTCCAGTTTCTTCACCGGGACTTGCAAAATCATTCGACGAGTTATTCTGGCTATCATTTAGAAATCTTGCGCAGAACGTCAAACACTCCTCTGCCAAGTATCGTTCTGCAATCGATCCCTCTGGTTTACTCTTATTGTGAATATATCGTTTTAATACTCCAAGGTATCTCTCAATCGAATACATCCACCTTTGATGGACTAGTCCATCATATTCTATTTCCTTGCATAAATGTACTGGTAGGTGTACCATTATGTCAAAGAATGGTTTCGAAAATATCATCTCAAGTTGACAAATTATTTCGATAATCTCCCGCTGTAACCTTTTTAAATCACCTACCTCAATCACTTTAGCACATATATCTCTCAAAAAATTGCCAAGTCTGATTAAAGGAATTGCAACCTCAGGCTTTAATGTTTTTTTACAGCAATTTGTAATATATACTGCATAAAAATATGTGCATCATGACTTTTGTATCCCACGATTTTCCTGTCCTGCACGCATCTGCTAATATTCGAACCAAAACCATATTGTAACTTAGCATTTTGGAATACAGAACAAAATATATCTTTTTCTTTATTGGTCAGGTCAAAGTTTGCTGCCTTAATTACAGATTTTCCATCAGCACCAGTGATGGGATGAAGGACCTTCCTTATACCAGATTCTTGCAGATCATATCGAGCTTTAATGTGATCCTTTGTCTTGCCTCCAATATTTAACAATGTGCCTAGAACACTATCGCAAATATTCTTCTCGATGTGCATTACATCCAGGTTATATCGAGTTAGGTTGTCCCTCCAATAAGGTAAGTCAAAAAATATTGACCTCTTATTCCAAGGGTTTGTTTCGCAGTTCACCTTTCGTTTACCTCCCTTTCCAAATGTGTTCACATAACCATCCAGCAAAACTTCAATTTCCCTCCCAGATAGCATTGTTGGAGTTTTTCCAGTCTCAACATCGCCATTGAATCTTCTCTTATCAGACCTCCACTTGTGGTTGTGATCTAGGAATTTTTTGTGATTCATATAGCACACTTTCTTGCTATGCTTCAAGTACTTCGATGACGTCTCATAATTACATACAGGACATGCTAACTTCCCTTTCGTGCTCCAACCCGATAACATTGCATAGCCGGGAAAGTCACTAATGGTCCAAAAGACGCTTGCATGTAACATAAAGTTCTGATCCATCAAAGCATCATAAGTTTCCACCCATACATTCCATAGCTCTTTTAGTTCCGCGATCAACGGCTGCATGTAGACATCGATATTGTTTCCGGGATCACTGGGACCAGGTATGATTGTTGAGAGGATTAAATTTTCTGGTTTCATGTTTAGCCAGGGAGGAAGGTTATAGTTAACAATAAAAATTGGCCATATGCTGTGTGTGGAACTCATTTTTCCATAAGGATTGAAGCCATCAGAAGCTAAACCTAATCTGACATTTCGATTATCGGAAGAAAATTGTGGATATGCGACATCCATCATCTTCCAGGCTTCACCATCAGCTGGATGCCGCAACTTCCTATCCTTCTTTCGGTCTACTGCATGCCAAAGCATTAGTTTAGAGAAGTCTTTGCACAAAAACATGCGTTGTAGCCTTGGTTTTAGTGGAAAGTATCTCATAACTTTGGCTGCGACTTTATTATTTTCCGACCCCTGTGCTACAGCCTTCCACCTTGAAACACCACAATTTTTGCACTTAACTTCTTTTTCATTCTCACCCCAATATAACATGCAGTCGTTTGGACATGCATGTATTTCTTCATAATTAAGACCTAAATCCTTGATGGTAGTTTTAGCGGAATTAAAAGATTTGGGCAATCTGATATTGGGAACAACCTCTTTTAGTAATTCTCTTATTTCACTAAACGCCGCCTCGGTTATTCCATTAAGACACTTCAAGTTATAGAGCCTGATTAAAAAACTTAATCGTGAAAACTTATTACAGCCTGGATATAGTGGTTGTCTTCCTTCCTCGATAAGACGTAGAAATTTCTTTGCATCTGCATTCGGTCCCACAGGTCCCATATTACCATATGCAACATTCAGTATCTCATCAATATTATCCTCAAATCCAATATTTTCTTCGCAATCCATTGTATTCAATAAGGCAACCTCATATATCCACTATACTAATCTCTCAGACGGTCCATTGCAGATAAGGTGATCATGAACATCCTTTTGACACCACCATAGACGATTATCACATAGATGACAAGGACACTTCACTTCATTTCCGACGCCAAATTTGGACATTAAATTTTTCACAAATTCTTTCACTCCATTCCTATATAATTCACTATACTTAGGTTGATTTAACCAAGTACTATACTGATCAGTCATATCAACATTAAAAGAAAAAGATCATTAAATTTTCGTTTACCATGAAAATTATACAATATTAGCACCACCTTAATTATTTATGTTTTATCATTTTATTATCTTCCTATATGATTAAAGGACATAGATACATCTTGATTACACTACTTAATTTACATAACTAGTCCTTATAAGCTAATTTATCACAATAATTAAGTTCTAATTTTTAAAGGACGATTATCACTTTAATTATGTTTTAAATGTTGATTTAAAGGACGATTATCACTTAAATTAAGTTTTAAATGTTGCAGAGATTTAAACTTTATAGACTCATCAATTCGTATAAATATTAAGTTTAATCAGGCTATGAATATTAAGTCTTGTTCCTTTGTTAATCATCCCCCTTTCTTATCTATATTACACATCAAACACATTACCCCAACATTATCAGTATTACTCTACATATTTATAATTATACATTATTTATATGAACGACTTGTCGACTTTTTTACACTAGTCGGGTGACTTGTCGACTAGTCGATTCCAAGGTAATCAGGTGGCGAGGCTCGTCTTCGTGACTTAATAATACACTTCTACTTCTAACACTACAGAGGCGAGAGGACAACAGTACTGTTCTACTTCTAACACTACATCCTTAACCATTC
Source organism: Apium graveolens (assembly GCF_009905375.1). Taxonomy (NCBI): domain Eukaryota; kingdom Viridiplantae; phylum Streptophyta; class Magnoliopsida; order Apiales; family Apiaceae; genus Apium; species Apium graveolens. The sequence goes on from NC_133647.1 coordinate 164,159,059, forward strand.
CATATTGTTCAATAACCATCACAACATAAAACCAGAACTAAAAAACAGAACATAGCAATAGAACAGATAAACATCACAACAAAACACTATAACACATATAAATTAATGATGAACTCAATGATGAATATAGCAAAAGAACAGAGAAACATCCCAACAAAACAAAATAACACATATAAATTAATGTACGTGTATCATTGAGATATAAAATAACATATACAAACAAAACAGAACTAAAAAATCAAATCTCAACTCCAACAATATCAAAAACATCGAATTAATCAAATATAACTAGATAAATTATAAAAAAAGAAGATAAAATAATAGATATATGGCATGCAAAGCAAAAAAATATCAAAAGAGCATACCCAAACCCCAAACCCCTATAATAAATTAACTGAACCCCAATTTCTGAGATAAATTATCAAAAAAAAGATAAAATAATTACTAAACCGCAATTTCAGAGAAGAAAAGAGAATACCCGAACAAAAAGATAGCAAACCCGACTACTATCCAAGATCTGAGCTAATTACCAAACCCTAATTTCTCCAAGATCCAAGCAACCCGACTGATTGTTCAGAACCACAATCTCCAAGAAACTCGGCTGATATTCAAGCTCTGACCCTAATTACTAAACCCTAATTTCTATGGCCCGAGTGAGCTGAGCTGTTGTGAGAGTTTTTAGAACCCTAATTTCTACATGAACTGAGTTTTTGTGAGAGTGTTTTAGAGTGTGTGAGTGTGTGTCTCAATGTAGAGTGTTTGTCAGAGTGTGTGAGTGTTAAAAGTTTTATTTTTCTGAGCGTGTGTGTGTTAAAAATGAGCGCAGGTCATTTTTAATTTTGGGCCGCCCAAAATTTTGGCCAAAATCAAGCCCAATCTGTTATCCCGCCTAAAAATTGATCCCTATTATAACACTTATTGTTATGTCAATGCTAACAATAATTTTTATGTTACAATAGGGATTTCATCATGTCTATTGTAACAATTTATATTCTCTACTATAACACAAAAAAACATGCTACCTCAGACTAAATTTTAGTAATTTAAGGCAACATTTCTGCTTGTAACACCAAAAAAAATGTCGCTACAGGTCAAAAATGGTGTAGTATAATAAGTAAACTGTTAGGGTTTAATTAGTAAAGCGTTAGGGTTTAGGGTTTGTGGCCCTAAACCATGGAGTCTAAACCCTAATTTTATCTAAAGTTTAGGGTCGTTAGGCCCTAAACCCTAGGAAGCGAACTTTATTTCCGTGTAAGATTTTAATTTAGCACTTTTTAATATTTTAGGGTTCATGAATCCCCAAATTGGATTTTAAAAGCGATTAAAAGAATTTTATATAATACAGAACACGTTAGGATTTAGGGCCTTTTGGCCCTATACCATAGAGCCTAAACCCTAGGAACTAGAATTTATTTTTGTGTTAGATTTTAGTTTAGCACTTTTTAATATTTTAGGGTTCAATAATCCCTAAATTGGGTTTTAGAAACGATTGGAAGAATTTCATCCCTAAACCCTAGGAACCGAAATTTAATTTAAATCTTGAACTGACTGTTTATTGTAATGTGATTCTAGGTGGCTTTATGTTCATTCCTACACTACTACGGGTGGTCGTACCCTCCCTGTTACTTGTGATTTTATTAGAGACTACACCTTACATGGTTTTGATGAGATGCCTTTGGAAGTTCATCGAGCTAGGCATTTAGAGGAGAGGCAGCAACCGGCCCGTCACGGTAGAGGTGCTACTGGTGGTAGACAAGCTAGAGTTCAGGTTTAGGATGATTATATTGCTACAGATGTTGGAGATGATCATCTACCATTATATACTGATTCATATGATGTTCCGAGTAATCTACTAATGCTCGTATTGATCCTATGGCTATAGACCTTGAGGATGATCATGATCCTCCTATACGTGCTTCTGTTGGACGACCCATTGATACCATTTATGTTTATATGCCGGGATAATGTAGGCACGTCCAGCACGATCCCGAGATTCTGGATAGGTATTCATATATTTCCCCTTTTGATCTTGGCTTGAATCCTACACCCGAGTCTCATACTGAACAGCCTCCTACTGAGGAGCCTTCCGCTGAGTTGCGTCTTATCAATCAGCATTTCATTGAGAAGCCTCCTCCTCTGCATCGTTCTCACCGGCCTATTGAGCATTTAGCTAAGGAGCTTTCATTTAGCTTGTATGTTACCTGTTTGGTTTCGGGGTATAAAAACACAGCGGAAACATTAAATAAAACTGAAACCCACCGCATGATTCATGTAAAAAACAATATTTAATTTGTGGATGAGATGTTTGCCTTAAAGAGCTTTACGAATATGGTTTTTAAAAGGAGATCCTAGCTTTAACCTAACACCACATATCCCGTCTTAACGATCTACGCCGTAGAGGTATCCACACGAAAGCCGGTACAGAGGAGGCGTGTACTAGCACCAAGAACGGACCTGTTTTCCCCTTCTCTCTCTCACCCTTAGCTTCCAGGATTTTATATTTTTTTTCTAATAAAAACATAATCCTAATTTTAGCCTTAAGGATCTTTATATAAAGATACCAAAAACAGTCCAACCCTAATCCAAATAAGAGTATGAAAAATCTGAAATTCTATTTATTTAATAATTAAGTTTAACTCAATTATCAAATAATAACTGAATTTCGGATTTAATAATATACAATTTCAAAATTCATTAATCCCATTTATTAAGTCCGCCTTAATTAATAATGAATAATTTGAATTTCCTATTTAATTCAAATCCGAATTTGAATTAATTATTACTCCAAGCTCTCTTTGTGCGTCCCTATATGTTATTATTATGTTTGCAAAAATTGAAATATCTCATATTTAAATATAAATAATGAGTGACATCTAGTAATACATCATTGCTACCCAAGTAATAATAATTTAATTGGTAATTGATTAAACCTTTCGTGAATAATATACAATGTAATATAATTACTTTAACCAAATATTTGAGCGCGGCGCCACGCATTTCATGGTCTAGCTCACCCAAGAGGCCAATAATATCTCTCCAAAATTATAAGGGTTAAATCCTTTCTATATCATTCATATTTCTCACACAATTCCTAATATACTCGAAATCCATTTTTATCATTATCCGGTTACAGGCAACTTTTGATGTAATCAAAATATATTAATCATCGCATAGAAATGTAATGATTTCAAGTCGAAGGACCATTACATTATTATTACTGTGAGAATTACTTATGACACAACAAACATGTTGAAGCTCACAATGAGTCTATCCAGCACCATGTATATTTATATCTTCCTGTGTTTTCGACTTTGGTATCACTATACATATGATCGATAAGATGTGATCATCAGTCAACAAACATACTAGTTTTAATGCATTATTATTGTCCCTTAATAATATTACTAGATTAAGGATATTTTCACATAATCTCATTTCTAAGTCACGTACTTAGAGATATAGAATTCACATCATATTCTAAGGACATTTATTAATCTAATATTTATATCACAGTAAATTAAGACTTAATAAATTATTAAAAGAATAACTGATAGAATATAAACATTAATAATCCAAATATCATAAACAAAACATAAGAGTTTTGTCTCCAGGGCACAAACACTAATAGTTATCTCTACACCTCCTACTGATTCTCATGGTGGGACGGATGGTGTGTCTTCACAGAGTGCCCATGACCAGAGTTCCCAGGACCCGACTTCCCAGGACCGTCCTGGGAAGTATGGAGCTTCCTACACTTCTCGTGACAATCCTCTTAACTGTGAAACTGATGGGTAGAAGTGCGTGAAGGAATGAGGGTAAGTGTAACTTTAAGTGTTTAAATATGTGTGGTTTGTAGATTGATGTTATTGATTATCTAAGTGATTGTCGCTTGCAATTTTACTGTTATAGAAATGCACGAATAAATATTTGTTTTTAATTTTTTCGCAACTTTAACCTGTATTTAATTAAAATAAATATCCTAATCGTTTAGATGAATTATGAATTGTGATTCTAATCATACTTCTGAGTTGTGCATTTCATATATGTGTCCTTCCTCTATTAGCTTTGTGATCTTCATTGAAGAACTATACATTCAAAGTTGATGAAATTGAAATAAATGCACATTTTCACTTTCTCGCAGGTCTAAGGACTAAATAGGAGAATCAAGTACATTTTATATTCCTCAATCCTGAATATAGACAGGCTATCAGCGGGAAAAAAGTTTGTTATAGACGTTAAACTAGATCTTAATGCATAATAGAGTGTTTGTTTTGTATTAAGCAAGCTACTACTCACGACATTCTTGTCTCAAGAACTTGAAATTTCATGTAATAATTTTTGTACGTAGACTTTGATTTTAATTACGTAGACTTTGATTTAAGTAACATTTTGGTGCTCATTTTCTTGTAATGTTTTGTTATTGGTTTTAAGTGCTACTCAGTGCTGAGAGTTGTGTCAGTTCCCCGAGCTATTTACTTGAATTAAAATAGTTTTTGTACATTTACATTTTAACAGGCTTCACTGTGCAAAACAAGGGTTAGATGATTAAAATAAATTAAATAAAAACGTGATATAAAATAACATATTGAAAGAAAATAAGACTTCGTCTAGCGTTTAAGGCCTAGACGTTGCTTCGTTCCGCATTTTATTTTGTTTTTAATTTTATTAAAAAATTAAAATGAAATATTATGTAGCGTCTAAGCTTTTAACGCTATTTCGTGTTCCATTTAACTGGTATTAATGTAATGTTTTTAATTTATTTCAAAACGGATTTTAAATCGGCGTTTAAAGTTTAACGCTGTTGTGTTCACCATTTTACTTGTATTTAGGTTTCTTATATATAAATTAAGAAGAGATCAAAACGGTTATTTATTTCGCGTTTTAACCTAAATTATAGACCAAATAGCATTTTAGGCTTTTCTTATACGCGTATAGATGCCCAGCCCAGCTTCTGCTTTCTCCTTTATGATTTCTCCTTCTCTTACAGCTTCTGCTTCTGTAGTACAAACATTATTCTCTAGTACAAACATTATTGCAAATTTGTTATATTAATATTTATTAAAGCATTAGTTGATATGCAATGGCTTTGGGTTCAGGATCAGGTGCGCAATAAGTTATAGTGATTGCGTTGATTTAAACGGATGGTAATATACGACAAACTCAATTAGAGGGTTACATATATGATAAACCGGTTTCTAAGCAAGTAACACTCGATTTAGTATAAATTCTAATAATTTGCGTGATGTATTATTTTTGAAATTAAAAATTGATAAGAGTTTGTATGATTTTAAGTTGTGTTATCGATGGAAAAATTTCAACGGTATGAAATTTGGTATTATTCCGGTTGATGATGATGTTGAGATGATATTTGGAATTATTCTTTCGAATGGACCTCCTTTCTTTTTTAAAATATATCCACAAAAAATTTCAACTTGTTCATTGATTGAAACAAGTTTGAGAGTTGTGAAAACTAGTTTGAGAGTTTTCGAGAGGAACGGTAGTAGGGGTTTTGATTGTCAAACTACTAGTAGTATGTGTATTGGCTCTGATACAGTTAATAGTAGAGGTTTGGATGCTTATAATGTTGTTGAGTCGGCTTTGATTACACGAGAGGTGACATCGAAGCCGATGAAGTTGAGGGAGGGGATGATATTCGATTCAAAAAAGTATTGATGCATTGGTTAGAGATTTTCATATCTGAAATCATCAAGAGATTAAGGTGATTAGATTAAGTGAGGTGTATTGGAATGTCTTTTTTAAGAATAAGGATAGTGGTTGTTATGAAGTTTAAATGCTAGGTTGTGAAAATCACTTGGGAAATTTCAAATTATAGAAACTTCGGGACCACCCACATGTTTGCGCACCACCGTTACCAAAGACCACCCTAATTTAACATCTCATGATATTCTTGAACTATCTAAGGATCAAAGACCACCCACGTGATATTCTTGATGCCACGGTTAAGGAAAAAGTTTTAATGACGACGGTGAAAAGTATTTTTGGTTACCAACCAAGATGAGAGAAGATTAGAGATGCTAAAAAGCTAGCAATGGATCAAGAACATGGATCTTGGGAAGGGTCATATGAAGACCTCTCTTTATTGATGGAAGTGTTACGATATTTAAATTTGGGAATCAAGTTTGAATGGCTATTCAAGGAGGATAAGATGGAAGATCATGGAAGCTTAGAGGTATTCTATTTAATTTTTTTTTATATTTTTGTATTGTTTTGAAGTTAATGAGTATTTTGTGCATATCTTTAGAACAGAAAGTGACATTCAAGAGACTATTATGGGCTTTCAGACCATGCATTGATAGATTTGAGCATTGTATGCATTTCATGCATATAGATGGGACTCAACTTTACGGTCCATATCCCGATATACTATTGAGTGTTGTGGTAGTGAATGGCTTTAGTCATATTCTTCCATTATCATTTGCTATTGTCGAATCCGAGAACGTGTCTAGTTGGGGGTGGTTAATGGATAGATTGAGGAGGTTTGTGGTAGGTAGGAGACATGGGATTTGTGTCATCTCTGATAGACATGCTGGGATTATGGCAGCTATGCCACAGAAAGGATGGTGCGAGCCCTTTGACCATCAGAGAAATAGGTTAGTTGAGTTGGCTTCTCATGTGCAAGAGAAGAAATTTGATTTTATATGGGAATAATTATTGATTGAGGAGTCTAGGATGGAGGAATAGTTTGAGGATAAACCTTTACATAAATAGTCTTTAACACGTGATGGAGTAGTACACCATAGATTTCTTATAGTAACGCAGAGATAACATTGCCTTATGTCTTATATATGTTACAATAGAGTCTATGGCAACAAATATGCAAAAAATTGGTGATGCACATGAGTTTGTTGTAATTGGTCGATTTAGCAACGAATATAGCACCCTGTAGCAACGAAAATAAATTATTGCAATAAAAGGAAATAACAACAAATATTTGTCTACAACAACGCCTAATTAATATTGCAGTAGTTTAAATTCGTTACTTTTTAATAAATTTAAGAAAACAATATTATACCAATGACAATGATTTTAACCAAGATATTACAATGATATTGACACATATTGTAATGATTTGGACCCCTATTGGAATATTTTCATGCCTTTTTAGCAACATAATTTTATGAAATGGCAACAATAATTTTTTTTAAAAATGAACAGGTTCTTGTTATAAATACAGTTAGCCATGAAAATAAGCCACAAATTTGAGTTAGATTAATTCATCAAGTCATAACCCAATCATCAAGATCCAACAATCCAAAAGTGGTAAAAATACCCTTAGAATGTAGTGGTACAACACATTCCCAATTTAAGTATGCCAATCTAAGTCACATACGTAAATTAGCCATTAAAGTCTAAGGCATAATATAACAAAAAAACTTAGTCTAGCTACACGGAGCAAAATAATGAAAATTACTAAGTTCAAATAAGACATAATAGAGGATCAAGTAGCTAGCTAGGCAGATTCATCTCCACCATCTCAATCGACCTCAACACCATCTTCATCACTCTCATCTCCACCGTCCTCGTCCCCATCATCATCATCATCATCATCATCATCATCTCTGTCTTTCTTATCGTCATATGATCCATCAGCCTCAACCGAGCTTTTGACACACAATTCGTCGATATTGAAATTTATAGTAGGATTCATCTATGCAAATCTCCCCAAAATCTTCCTGAGCTTCTTATTCAACTTGTCGTCCATTATAGCAGCAATTTCTTTCCTTATCTTTTCCACATCTGCAGAATCTGTGTGGCCAGTTTTTGCCAACCTTTTGTTTTATTTACTTGTCCTGCCACTTCTTCCCAATAGCCAGTTTGGTCCATGAGGTTCAAAATCAAGCTCTACCGTCTCTTTATTATCATCATTGGATAATTCCTCATCAGGGTTTGCCTGCAATGTTAGGAGCAATTGATGATATAAAATAGAAACTATTAGAAGTATCAAAGGATGATGATTATAAGCATCAATGGATGATGAGTAGAAGCATCAACAGATTATCATGACATCGAGGGATGTTGGTATTCGACGGATGATGATGTCAACAGATGATGAAATCAGTATTTGTCACACCAGTTGATCTTTGAAGAGGAAAAGGAAACATGAATTTCAAGTCGGTGGAGGACTTTATCTCATAAGCAATTGTATAGCCTTCTTTGTTATTAATAGAATATGATTCCTTATACATTGGTAGCTATGCTCTATAAAAGCATAGTTTAGGTTCACGCTATATGCATTGCGATATTGTTATATCTTTCACATAACCTAGAAGCTCTCAAGGATATTTGTTCATCCTTTCGAGAGAGTACTTGTGTAATAAGTTTTTATAATATTTATATAAAAACTGTTTGATTCTGTTGAAGCTTTTTCTAGTTGATTGTATTAACTTTATTCACCCCCCGCCTCTACAGTTGATTAAGGGCCTACTAATTGGTATCAAAGCTTACTGTTAACGCACAAACAGTTTAAGATCTGAAGATTGATCAACCATGTCAGACAAAGGAGAAGAAGAAATATAAAATCTGGATCCTAAGCCACAACCCCCAGCCACATCACAGATAAGAAGTAACATGAGTATGTCTGAAGAAATCAAGGTGCCCATCCTGAAAGTGCATGAATATCCAATATGGAAAGTCAGGATGGCCATGTGTTAGGAACCCACAGATCTTAAATACTTAAGGAGGATCTATGATGGTCCCCATAAACCAATAAAGGTAGCTATTTCGGTTGCAGGAGAACCAGAGAAGATGATATACAAAGACATGAAGGACTACACTCCTGAAGATATCTCGTCAATCATGAAGAATGCTAAGGTTCGACATATCCTGCACATCATTCGTGATAGTGCTATGTCCAACAGAGTCATTGGATGTAAAACAACAAAAGAGATTTGGGATGCTTTAGAAGTAAATTGTCAAGGTACAACTGCTATCAAGAAAAACAGGAGGACAATGCTTACTCAAGAATATGAACACTTTGACTCAAGGGACAATGAATCCTTAACTGAGATCTATTACGATATATCCTGATATTGGGATACATCGAAAGCATTCTGATTGTTCCGGATGCTCAGCTTTGGACTGGATGGTTATGATACGGACTGGGTTTTACCCAGACCATTAATTAGTAGGCCGTAGTTGCCTGAGTACTCCTTATGTTCGTTGGGTCTATGCAGTTGGGTATAGATCTGTACTATATCCTGACTGATCAGTAGGTTATACTGCATAGTTAGTTCTTGTTTCCAGTTTCATTCATTTGACACTCGCTAGTATGGCAAATTATTATTCTTTTCAGAAACAGATGGTTGTTCAAACCAGAAGATTATCGGTTCATTTATTCTTCTCTCTTTACACTATATATATATATATACATTATTGCAGGCTTGTTGAGCAATTTTGGCTCACCCCCTTTTATTGTTGTTCACCTTGTTTTTCAGTTATGGTAGAGAATGAAATCCCTTACAACCCGAGTAGTCAAGAAGCGAGTCAAGCAGCGGGACCCCCTTATACCAAAGGTGTTTGTCCCTATCCCAGAAGAGAGCTTTGAGTTGCCAGATCAGGTGTAGCAGGATAAGTAATAGTGGTAGTTTGAATAAAAGATGTTTAGTTTAAAATGTGAATAGAATAATGTTTTGAAATAAAGATAGTACTTGAGAAAGATTGTTTAAACTAGTTTGTAATAAAGTTGGTTTGTCGTTCTTGTTTTCAATCCTCAACCTACCTTGAAAAGATCATGAGTAGTAGTAGTTCGGGGTAATTATTTTATTTATATCTTGCTTTGCAGGTTTAGTGAGTAGTTAGTGTTAGTACTGCCCCAAATCTATACCCCGGATTTGGAGGGTGTTACAGTTGGTATCAGAGCTTAGGTTTTGGCCCTTAAAAACAAGAACATTAGAGTTAAGATATAATAGGGAGATCACATGAGATAGGAGTAATGGTATTAGGGTTGTTTGTTTATTAGACTTGGAGTTTGTGAGTTCTAGGGTTGTGATTTGATTTTCTTGTGTTATGGTTATTAGATTAGATAGTTTCTTCAGCGTCATCCTCAGAGCGGATAGCTTCAGAATCAGTGGTAGCACCAGCATCATTTCAGGCATTTTTACCATTACCACCACCACCCCCATTACCATAGGGACCCACACCAAAGCAGTTGTCAGGACCCCCTCCACCAGAGGTACCTGACCTTGTTGATTATTTTCCTTATTTTGAGCCCGATGTACCAGATTTTCCGCCGTTAGAATTTCCGATGTTTGATATTCCTAATATGGTTGACATTCCCTAGTGAGAGGAGTTAGAGCAACAAATTCTAGTGCCACAGCCAAAGATTCCATAGTTTTAGCCAAAGCCACCTATGTTTGCACCTCCAGAGCAACCTGTCTTATTTCCCGCACCGTTGGCTATTTATGCACCTGTACCTGGGATATGCCAGTTTCCTCAGCAGGAGTTGAGCCGTGTGCCACCCGGATTTTGATTTCAGATGACAGTAGAGTGTTGTACCCTGTGTATTATATGTAGATAGATGCAGTATAGTATAGTATGAACTTCTTTCATGATCAGCTTTATAAGGTGATTGTTGAATCCACATAATCATGTGTAATGTGCCATATGGTATGACAGACTGGCCATCTTGAGTACTAATGTGGTTGTCTCATTCCTATTTAAATCATCATTCATTCTTTCTTCCACACCCCTGATTTGTTTATTCATGAATCTTTCTGATTGTTTCTTTGTACTCTTATCCCTTACAAAAAGTTTCCAATGAACCCGTGTAAGGTTTATCCTTTGAATGTTTTAAAAAGGAAGAAAAAATGAACCCGTGTAGCAAGATAAAGTTATGTAATAAGTATGGACAATTGCAAGCCGATGGATGTTGGATATTTACGTGCAGAGAAGAATCACTATGCTGATAACGGATAATTGCGAGGACATCAAAGCAAAGGTGGGGATTTATATACATGATACATTGCAAGTATGAGATTTTAGCATGAATTGGAGTAATTAGCAAATCATATGAGGTAAATTAACTAGAGAAAAAAAAAAGTAAAGCTGCATGTATCAAATGGGGCAAATGATCAATTGGACAACGGAGGTGAACGAAGAAATCATTAATAATAACCAGATAATCGATTAACACATTGTAAAAATGAAGTATACCTCAATCATGTGGGAGATATTTTTCATGAAGATTCAAGATCGAAGAAATGCTAGTTACGAATAAACTTTGAGTGTGTTCGTCAAGGAATGATTGGGTTTTCACATTCAAGTAAGTGAGTTGTGGTAAAATTAATGCTTGTAGCTGGGTCGGGAACGAAAGTTCAATATGAAAATACATAAGGGGAGATGAAGGTATGGTGGTTTGACTGCAAAATTTTTTAAGATGTGAAGCTTTAAAGCTAAACGAACTCATTGGCAAGATTATAAGAGGGTTGGTCGAGACCAGGTGTTGGTCATCAGAAGTTGAATAAGTTAATTAATAAGAACAAGTGTATATTGCCAAGGATGGACGAATTGTTAAATAGAGAGTTTGATTTGAAACATGAACTAGAAGAATTCTAGAATAAATTATAATTATACTCAATATTGATATTCTGTTATAATCAGAAGATATGAGAAAGGTCATGGTATCATCAGAATTGTTTGCTGTAATCCTAAGTTGAATTAAAATACGGGTTGTACTGGTTAGTATTATATGCGGTAGTGACATAATAAGTTTAGAAGGTGGCAGTGAATTGGTATATTTGAAGGTTGATTGTGTTTGTTTAAGTGACTATTGATTGCTTGATTAATTGTTGGTGTCGGGTTGAGCCCGACTGGTAGTCAGTAATATAAAGGAGATGCTGCCTAAATTTTCAAAAATTACCCTACTTTTGAAGATAGAAAGTATACTTCCGTGTTTTATTGATATTCATGTTGATACTCCAAAAATTTGTGATCTCGGTTTTTGAAAGAGATTGTTACAGCCAATCCGATTATATATGATAGGTCTTTGATTTCGTTTAGCTAGTCATCACTTGGTGCAATTGATCAATTAAGTAAGTTAATTGGTTAATTTTACCAATTAATGGTTAGTTAGATGGAAATAGATTCCAATTAGATTAAGTCAAATTTTGATGTGACTTTATAATCCGAAATCACAGCAATGAGGAATTTGGAAAATATATGAACACCGGTAGAATTCTGAAGTTGCTGCAAGTGCATGAGACTTTACTTGGATGAATATGCCTTTGTAATAGACAAAAGAAATAAAAAGTTATTTGTATGGAAAAATGAGAAGAATGTTTTCAAGAATTAAAGATTGAAGATAGAGCAAAGAGAAGGAAGGAAAGAAGAAGGGAGGTGGACTAAAGAGGAGATTAATAATCACACCAATATGGATTTTATTAGACAGTCAAAGAGATTTTATCATCTGCAACAAAGTTTTATCGAAGGATGTCTTGTCCCTAAATTCTTTTGATAATCATACAATAAATGATTTGTCAAGTATTCTTGTTTTGGATAAAGTGTGAGATACAGTTTTAATTCAGTTTTGATTGATATTGATACTTAAGTTGTTGTTAAATATTGAAAGTGGTATTAATATAGATGATTGATGTTTACTTCAGAAAGGGATATTGTGAGCATCAAAGTTCGTATTAATATCTAATTTGATATGACAGCAAAATGAGTATTAATGTCAAGAGTTCAGTTTTGAAAGAGCTATGAGAATGAAGGACGGAACTAGGAAAGGAAGTGGAATAAAAAAGGGTGATGAAGAAACTTTATAAGATGCTAAGATTACCTTCGGATCGAGAAATCGAATTCACTATTGATTTGGCACCAGGGACTGAACCAATTTCGAAAGCTCCGTATCGAATGGCACCTGTTGAAATGAAAGAATTAGCAAAGTAGTTACAGGATCTACTCGACAAAGGAATTATAAGGCCCAGTGTAACCCCATGGGGCGCACCAGTATTGTTTGTGAAGAAGAAGGACGGTGGTATGCGATTATGTATCGATTATTTTGAGCTGAACAAGTTAACTATCAAGAATAAATATCCTTTTCCTCGAATAGATGACTTATTTGATCAACTGAAAGGAGCGACATGGTTTTCAAAAATTGATTTAAGATCGGGCTATCATCAATTGAAGATAAAAGCAGAAGATATTTCAAAGACTGCGTTCCGAACGAGATATGAACATTACGAATTTCTTGTGATGGCGTTTGGACTAACTAATGCACCAGCAATATTCATGGATTTGAAGAATCGAGTATTCAAGAAGTACATGGATGAGTATATCATTGTATTTATTGATGACATCTTGATCTATTCAAAGACTAAAGACGAGCATGTAAAGCACCTAAGAACGACATTGGAGATGTTGAGAAAGGAACAACTTTATGCGAAATTTTCAAAATACGAATTTTGGTTGAAGGAAGTGTAATTTCTAGGATATATCATCAGTGTTGAAGGAATTCAAGTTGATCCAGCGAAGATTGAAGCTATTTTAAACTGGGAAAGACCGAAGACTCTGACAAAAGTCGGAAGTTTTTTGGGATTAGCAGGTTATTACAGAAGATTTGTTAAAGACTTTGCAAAGATAGCTACGCCATTGACCAAGTTGATCCGGAAGAAGGAAAAGTTTGAATGGAATGAGAAATGTGAATAGAGTTTCCAAGAATTGAAGAATCGACTGGTAACCGCGAAGGTACTTATTTTACTTGATGATCAAGTAGATTTTATCATTTACAAGAACGCTTCTTATCGAGGACTAGGATGTGTTTTGATGCAGCTTGTTAACGTAATCGCATACGCTTCTAGACAGCTAAAGCCTCATGAGCAGAAATATCCGACGCATGATTTGTAATAATAGCAATTGTATTTGCACTGAAACTCTGGAGACACTATCTTTATGGTGAAAGGTGTGTAATTTACACGAATCATAAAAGTCTAAATTATATTTTCATGCAGAAAGAACTTAACATGCAACAACGACGTTGGCTAGAGCTAATCAAAGGTTATGACGTATCAATCAATTATCATCCAGGCAAAGCGAATGTGGTAGTAGATGCGCTGAGTCGAAAGGAAAGATTGAAATAGTTAACATCTTCGGAGGACTTGGTTAAAGAATTCGATAAATTAGAAATTAAAGTTTGCATTCCAGAAAGCTCCACTGAAATGATTTATGCAATGACTTTTCAGCCAGAAGTATTGGAAAAGATAAGAAGGTATCAAGAAGAAATAATGAATCACGAAATCGACAATTTGTCAGGAGAAGAAATTACTAGCCAGAAAGATGATAAGGGAATTTTTTGAGTTGCTTCGAGAATCTGGATACCTAATGCATCGGAATTGAAAGCGGAAATTTTGCAAGACGCCCATAGCTCAAGATATCCAATTCATCCCAGAACCACCAAGATATATAGAGATTTGAAGGAAAACTTTTGGTGGCCGGATATGAAGAAAGAGATAGTGGAATGGGTTAGTAAGTGTTATAAGTGCCAAATAGTCAAAGCTGAACATCAACGCCCGAGTGGATTATTACAAGCACAAGATATTCCAGAATGGAAATGGGAGCACCTAACTATGGATTTCGTAGTGGGACTACCAAGGACTAAAGCAAATCATGGTGCGATCTGGGTTATTATCGACCGATTACGAAATCAACACATTTCCTTCCAATCAACAAATGGTTTTCGCTTGACAAGTTAGTGCACCTATATCTCAAGGAAATAGTAATGCGTCATGGAGTACCTGTGTCCATTGTATCAGATTGAGATCCCCGTTTTAATTCAAGATTTCGAAGATAATTCCAGGAATGCCTAGGAACCAAGTTAAATATGAGTACCGCTTATCATCCACAAACGGACTGGAAAAGTGAAAGGACTATTCAGATAATTGAAGATATGTTACGTGTATGCGCGATGGATTTTGAAGGCAATTGGGATGAGCACTAACCACTAGTAGAATTCTCTGACAACAATAACTACCATACGAGTATCGGAATTCCATCTTATGAAGCTTTATATGGAAGAAAATGCAGATCACCTACATGTTGGGATGAAGTTGGAGAGCGCAAGATTCTAGGTCCAGAACTGATTCAGCAGACCAAGGAAAAAGTAGAACTTATCCGAAAGCGACTCGAAGCAGCGCAAAATCGACAGCGTAAATATGCAGATTCATCCAGAAGGGATGTGGACTATCAAAAAGGGGAACATGTACTGCTAAAAGTATCACCATGGAAGGGATTAACTAGGTTTGGCAATAAAGGAAAGCTAAAGCCCCGTTATGTCGGTCTATTTGAAAATCTGAAAAGAATTGGAAAAGTTGCGTACGAATTAGCTTTACCGCCCCATATACAGCATATTCATAATGTATTTCATGTGTCGATACTTAAGAAGTATAACCCTGATACAAGGCATATTGTGACGACTGAGAATTTTGTGACGTAATTAAGTAAATAAAGTATGTGTTATGTGATGTGATTATAATTATGTGACTAAGTGATGATTAATTGTCTTTTCTGTATATTAGAGTATGGGAGCATAAATAAAAACGTTCCAATTTAAAGAGTCAGCTTAGAAGTTAAGCTGTGGTGTCGGGCCGTCAAGTAGAACGGAACCCGTCCTAATAAGGAGTTAAAGAATATAAAATGTGAATTATGTGTGATTTAATGAAATGAATGTGTAAGTAAAATATTTCGTCCTAAGTGACGTGTTGATTGATAATGATAATGAGACTCGTATTCGAAATGTTGAGCGTCGGGCCGTCATGCTGAACGTGACCCGGTACGCGTAAGAAAGGATAAAGATTAAAGAAGGATAAATTCTATGATCAGACCTGAGTCGTTACGTGATTATATATATGAGATTGTTGTCTGTGTGCATGACTATGTGTTCTGTGACAATTTTATGAATTTTAAAGGGATTATGTGACTTAAATAAAGGTTTAAGTAACCTTCGCGCATTTTTATAAAATCATTCGAGTAATATAAAAACATGGGATTTATTCTGTTATCTTCATAGTGGTCCTATAGACTTTTTAAAAATGATGAGTGAATTTATTTGATGGTCTTTACATTTTTAAATTGATTTTATGTGGAAATGTTATTATTAAAGCAAGCTTGCGAAATTCATATAAAATCAATCGTTTGCTCAAAAATCTATTATGAGTAATGGTTAAAAAGCTAATTTCGAGGCCTACGTATTAAAATTGTCATTTTCAATAATTCTCGACTTCTCGAGAGAGATATATTTTATATTTAATCCTTGTTACATTTTAGTAAAAAGGAAGGAACAAATAAGAAAAAAAAAGAGAATTAGTAATGTACTAAAATGCCCTTGATTTTGATTGAGTATAAAACTCATTCTCTTCCCTTTTTTTCTTCTTTTTCCCGAGCACCATCACTCTCTCTTCTCTCTTTCTTTCTCACACTCTCTCTCAGCTACTCTCTCTCTTTCTCTCTCTCGGATCTTCTTCTTTTCTTTTGGTAAACCACTTGTTTCTTTGATAATTATCACCAATCCTTCTCAAAATCTCTTGTTAATCATACAAAAGTGGTTATTGGAATGTGGATGTGTGAATATCTTGTTGCATGCAAGCTCGATGTGTGTGTGTGTGTGTGTTCATGCTTGATGCGTGTGTACATGTATGTATATGGTCTAGTATGTGCTTAAGAAGATGATTTTATAATTGAAAAATGATTTTCAAAGCCATGTGAGTCTTGCATGTGCCTTGTGTGTACATAAATCGAAGGTTTCAAGGTTGGAAACCCCGAATTGGGGCACCACCGAGAAACCACCGTCACCGGTGATGAACTCCGGTGAACCGGTGGTGAGTTGTGATGTTAAAAACTGAATTCTAATACCATAAAAGTTGATTTCGGTGTTTGCATGCTTGGATCATTTAAATTTTAAAAAGGTTTTGATTTCTAAAAGTTAAATTGATAAGTGATTATTAGAAATGAGTTGTCGATTTGATTATGGGTTGATTTGTGATTAATGGATTAAGAGAAATCACTTGCATGTGTTGTTTTCTTGAAAACCTGAATGGTTTTGATTCTTGGAATAATTGATTTGATTTTCTTGTTGAATAAAGTAATTATGGATTGTTATTAGGATGGTTAATGGATTAAAAGAAGTGAAATTGTTATTGCATGTTGAGCTTTGGTCGAGTTTTGTACTAATGAAAAGGGAATTAAAATTTAATAACTTGTTTCTTGGTTAATTAGCTAGTCTCGAGATTTGCATGTTGATTTACAAAAGGAATTAGTGATGCATGTTAAAGTATAGGCTTGCATGTAAATGTCAAGTTGAAAATAAGCTAAAAAGGATGAGTGTTGGCCTAATTTCAAGTTTTTAAGCAAATCTAATGCTTGCATGTCAATGTTCAACATTTGAATTGTGTTTTGTGGATATAGCCGAATGGAATGTAGGAATAAAAAGGAATTGATTTGATGTTAAGTCAATGCATGAGTAATTTTAGAGATTATGTGATTTATATGTTTATTTGGATTCGAATTGATGATAAAAGAGAAGAGAATGATTATTTTTAAATATTTTGGATTGTGTTATATGTTTATGTGAGCTAAGGTGGAGATTGATTAATTTTGATAACCATAAGTGATAATTATGGTCGTAAAGGTTTAGTTGAGAATAAACCATGTACTCGTAAGAATTATATTAGTGTGATTTGAGAAATAGCTAAGGTTAAGCAAGTACCTTAGATGGTTAAGTATATATAAAGATATAAAAGTTATGAGAAAGGGATATGCTATATGCTATGTGCTATGTGCTTATGTGTATAAGCTATAATCGTATACTCGAGTCAAGGATGTAATTGAGTTATCGAATTGAGTGATCATTCCGGGAACGAGAGTTGAGAATCTGATTAAGGTTTGGTTTTATTGTAGATTCGATACGTGAGGGCATTCAGGCTAGGAAAGGAAAGGAATTACTAGGTGGCAGTAGTTCAACCTTCAGGAAAGCAAATTCAGGCAAATAACTCTGATTACTTGTGTAAATGGTTATAAAGAGAATGTTGTTCATACCATGTAGAGTATTGAACTGTTCAATTATGAAACCTTGATATTGATTTGAGATACCCTGTCTTTGTTCTTGATAAACTGTTATTAATAAGCTTAATGATTCAACCCTTTGATAATCTGTCCTTTATGTTCAAGTTATCTATTAAGCCATGGATTATATTAAACCCTCTGATTATCCTTGTTAACCCTATTTAATGATACCCTGTTTTCCCGATCACCCTATTGATCCCTACAAAGATGTTGATCCTTCTAATTTAGTGCCTTGTTATCCTTGCTACAGAATCCTTATGAATTGTTCCTTGTTTATCTTTGAATCACTCCCTGAACTTTGTTTCCTCAAAATCTGAATTAAGAATGAGTTTCGACTTGAAAGAGTCCGAATGATTTCAAATGCTTGGTAATGATAAAATGAATTTTAGAAAACCTATTTGTTTTTCCAACTCAAGGTTTTCCAAATGAATTCCTGATGGATTGGATTGGGATGTAAGAGGCTAGTGGCACTAGTCCAGTCATGGTAAGAGGCTAGCGGGGCTAGTCCAAATTAAGGCTGAAATTATGTCGATCGGTACCTTAAGGACCAGAATGGAGGTCGATACGGGCTGATCACCCGTATATAATGAAATGGAAAGATAAAGTGATCCAATCAAATGAATATTTAAAAAGGGAACTGAAACATTCTGTTCAGTAAAATGATTCTTAAAAATGGAAATGGTTTATATTGCTTTGAAAAGAGTTGATTATGTTATTGTGAAGCTTAAAGCTCGAGAACCCTGATACTTGAATTTGTTGATCATATGATTGATTCCATATATTGAAATATTGTTGCTTTCCTCTATTGAAAGATCTATTCTAATCCTTTATTGATTTGTGATGAATGTCGGCTTTCGTCCTGCTTTGAGCCTTGTTCCTTGAGAGCCCCACATTATCCCTCAAAACCTTTCCTTAACCCAAAAGCTGGAAATCTGCCACCTAGATCAAATAAAGTAGAATGCCCTGAGTTTGGTAAAGCATATTGTGAATTGATATTGTAGAACTGCTATACACACTAGTACAGAAGACACTTTAGGAGTCGCACCTATAATGTCGGTTGAATAGAGAACCGACACTATTTACTGCCTAATGCGTCGGTTAAATAGAGAACCGACGCATTTTTTCTATTTTTCAAAGCTAAAGGCGTCGGTCATTTCAATTAACCGACGCTGCAGAGTTAGAATAGCGTCGGTCAAGTTGAATGTCGTCGCTAGTTGGTCTTCTGTATCGGTTGGTCAAACGACCGACGCTGTTGGTTTTGCTATTGTGTCGGTCTTTTTTTTAGCCGACGCTATTTAGATAATATACAGTGTCGGTTTTCTTTTTAACCGACGTAAGAAGAAATAATTTTAAAAAAATTAAAAACAAATGCGGGTAAACATACGCGGGTGACTAAAATTTTCATCTCTTGCTACTATTCCACTTTAAACCTTTCATCTCCTGCTACTAAAATTTTTCTTCGATTTCTAGGGTTCTATTGTTGGGTCTGAGAAAGGGAAATCGATTGGGTTTCGATTGTGGGGTTTTGGCTGCTGCTGCTTAAACAATCGAAGAGGGTGCTGCTTAATCTTCACAAAGGTAATCCACCAACTTGCTTTCACAGTTTCTATTTGCTATATACATACATATATATACACACACACGTGTATATGATTCTGTAAATTTCAGAATCTGCTTTGTTTCGATTAAATTTATCCAGCATACATCATTTACTTTATGTTAATGTTCTTGAGTTTCAATTTATTATAATTTGATTGATTGATTGTATCAGTTGATTTTAGATTCAGATAAGTTTAATTTACAAAGTGACTCTGATCATTTCATGTTTTTTCCGAAAATGTGTTAGTTGACTTCATTGTAATTGAAACATAAAGAATTGACTTGATATTATAGAAATTCAGTTTACTTGTGTAGAATGTGAAAATCGAGCTCTGTGCGCAACCGTTAATTACCTGCTTTGTTTGTTTGTTCTCAATAACGTAATGTAAATATTTGTGCTCATCCTTCAATTAATGTTTGAACACTTGAAATTCATTGTAGTTGCTGAGTCTAACGGCTTCTGCTGCTGCTTCACTATTTCCTCTATGTCATTTCGTTTTACAGGTCGAATGTAAGAGTTTTCTCTAATTTATAGATTACATCATGATCAGGTCAAACATACTCATCAAGAAAAAAGTTGAGAAACTTCTACTGTGCAATTTGGAAACGTAAAAAATTTTAGCATCTTTATTTATCACTTACTTTCCCGATCTAAATCTCTAACTAATAATTTACAAAGGAAATGAGAACAGTCCAGAGCAGTCCTGCAAATATAATGCCCAGAAGGAATAGAACTAGAAGATTTCCCAATGCATTTTGCTCTGGACCCTGAAAATGAACACTTTGTTACTAATACGTAAAATTAAAAAACTCAAGTTCGTTACACTTCAAGCAATTGTCTGGTTGGCTTACCTTGTATCCTTTAGGAGCTATAGTCATGACACACACAGTTAGGTAACCATTGGTTAATCCCAAGAAAGAAACAAGTAATATCATCCACCCCTGATCACCATATTTTGCAGTGAAATAAAATACAGGTATAAGCAAGAAACGGGATAATATCGCAATCATGAGGCCTTTTCGAGATTCCAACTTGATAAATTCTATTAGAGGAACATATCTACCAACTAGATCCAGCACGTTGTACATTGCTATCAGAACAAGTGGATACCTGAAAAGCAGTACTGAGAAATTAGGAAGTTTTGACAAAATTTTGAGAAATTTATCTTATGCAAGGAATCCAGTTATTAATGATAAGCTTCACTGATTAACCAACAAATAAACCTCTGAACAGTGTAAGATAAACATTATCATGGGTTGTGAACAAAAACTGAATCAGATTAATATGATTATGCTTCAAAGTAAAGATATGTGACTTCTTTTGTGCAATTTAATTTGACATAATAACTAGTCGTATAAAGTATTACACTTTGTAATTGACCTGCACACTCTTTCTGAATTGCTATGTAGATTTTCTGACAGTGTTAATCATAGACAAAACCTAGTACAGTATATCGTTGGATTTGGAATAGAAAGTAATCTAATAGCTGTCTTTACGCAAATATGAAATTAAACCTTGTTCTACTGTTCAAGGAGCTAAACTTTGTTGTTCAAGGTGTGCAACCTCAAATGCTAGCAAATGACTTGTTTTACTTTTGACTTTCCAAAACTATACTTCTACGGAGTGTATGCTTTTGACTGTTAGTTTTGTACTTTTTGATCTGGGTTTTTAATTTCGAAGCTTGCCTTTTTAGAGAGCTTTACTGTAAATTTTTATTTAGAGAGCGCTACATTGTCATTGGTTCATAAAGTTTGATATTAAACTTGTAAGAATGTGTAGCTCTTTGTGAATGACAGCTTTAAAATTCTACAAACTGGTTCTCAAACTCTGTTATGGTTTGCAGGAGCACTTTGTTAAAAGAAGACAACATCTTGTAGGTCCCAATAATTCATCTCTCAAGGCTTTGGAAATTTTAACTGGCTGGTATATCCTTGTTCAGGTATGGTTTGCAGGAGCGATTTATTTTCTCTGCTGAAACTAGATAGGTTTATTATATATGCTTGTAAATGGGTGATTTCTGTTAAGTTCTGCATATTAGTTTTCTTGCCAGGCTGCATCGGTCAGGTACAATCAGCACGCTAAAATGAATCTGAAACATTGCAATCAGCACACTACTTTGTCCTGTAATTGTTAACATAACAGAAACCAGTATGTTATTTTATATAGAAATATGAAGCAAATAGCTTGTTGTTCTTGCTGTTTGTGCTCATCAAAATGAAAGGAGTATCAATCTCCCCATTTTTTATGATTATAACCTATTTAGGAGAATTAACAGCTCCCCCTAAATCCCTGCATAAAATGTTAATATAAAATCTGCTACAAAATTAATTTAATATAATCTGAACTTCTTCCATTCATTTTTGATAGAAAGAGAACATGGATCGTCTCATGTGGATGTATAAAATACCACGGGTCTCGCATGCCTATGTAAATGGTGTTAATGAGTTCATTGCATGTGTGGTAGAAAATCTAAAGAAGAAACATATCGAACATGGAAAAGAAGACAGGATCACATGTCCATGTCGTGATTGTTATAATCTGAAAAAGTATCCTAATATTGACACTGTTCGTGAGCATTTATTTCGCCGTGGTTTCATGGAAGATTATACTAAGTGGATTTGGCATGGGGAGGGAATACACACTAGCAAGACTGAGACTTCTAGCAAAATTTATGAAAGTTATGGAGAGAGTATGCCTCGTAATGAAGAAGATGATGCTGAAAATGATAGGGTTGAAGAGATGATCCAAGATGTTGAAGAAATCCTAGTGCACCAACCAGAAGTTCTGGAGAACTTGGTTGATGATTCTAAAAGACCTCTCTATCATGGGTGCAATGTTTAATTTACTAGGTTATCAACAACCTTGAAGTTGTGTAAACTCAAAGTAAAAAATGGTTGGAGTGACAAGAGTTTCACTGAAATGCTGAAACTTTTAGCAGAAATGCTACCTGCAAAAAATGAGCTTCCCACTTCCACATACGAGGCGAAGAAGATATTATGTCCAATGGGTATGAATGTAAATAAGATATATGCTTGTCCAAATGATTGTGTGCTCTTTCGCAAGGAGCATGAACATTTACACACATGTCCAAAGTGTGGAGCCTCCCGATATAAGCGGGATGGAAATAATTCTTCTATTAATGACAAGAGGCCTCCTGTCAAGGTGTTGCGCTACTTACCCATAGTGGAACGATTTAGACATCTCTTTGAAAATTCCAATGATGCAAAGCTTGTAAGGTGGCACGTGGAAGGGAGAAAATCAGATGGAATGCTCCGACACCCGGCTGACTCTCCGCAATGGAGAACCATTGATGGTAAATTCCCAGAATTTGGAGGAGAAGTTAGAAATCTATGACTAGGGCTTTGTGCAGACGACATGAATCCGTATCGCACTCTAAGCTCTACACATAGCACTTGGCCGGTTCTTCTAACGATATATAACTTGCCTCCTTGGCTATGCATGAAGCGTAAGTACATCATGTTGACATTGTTAATCCCTGGTCCTAAAGAAGCTGGAAATAATATAGATGTTTATCTTCGGCCACTTATTGAGGATTTAAAGTTATTGTGGGATCAAGGTGAGAAGATGTATGATACATACAGTCAGATATATTTCAATTTGCGTGCCATGATCTTATGCACTATAAGTGACTTTCCCGGCTATGGTAACCTCTCAGGTTACACGATTAAAAGAGCTAAAGCATGTCCGATTTGTGAAGATGCTACGATTGATCTTCTTTTGAAGAACTGCGAAAAAAATGTATATATGGGCCATCGCACGTTTCTTCCACTTACTCACCCTTATCGTAAGAGGAAAAACGATTTTGATGCGACTACCGAGACTCGAGTGTCTCGTTTTCCTTTAACCGGGAAGGAGGTCTTTGAACGAGTTAAAGACATTGATGTTGTTCTTAGGAAGCTGTATAAAAAGCCAACTCCGAATAGTATTTGGAAGAAAAGATCTATATTTTGGGATCTACCATATTGGGAACACTTGCAAGTGAGACATTGCCTTGACTTTATGCATATTGAAAAAAATGTTTGTGAAAGCATTATTGGGACACTATTGAATATACCTGGTAAGACGAAGGATGGGATGAAAGCCAGGCTAGACTTGCAAGAGCTGGGTGTACGAGCTGAGTTAGCACCACAACAATCTGGTAAATGTGCGTATCTACCTCCCGCTTGTTACACTTTGTCCAGGAAAGAGAAAATAAGCTTTTGTGAGTGTTTATCAAGTGTCAAAGTTCCATCTGGATATTCCTCAAATCCAAAAAACCTCGTCTCAATGAAAGACTTGAAGCTTCTAGGTTTGAAGTCACATGATTGTCACGTGCTAATGCAACATCTTCTACCGGTTGCAATTCGAGGCATATTGCCGAGGCACGTGAGAGTGGTTATCACGAAATTGTGCTTCTTCTTTAATGCTATATGTAGCAAGGTCATCGATTCCTTGACTTTGGATAAATTGCAAGCTAATATTATAGTCACACTTTGTGAATTTGAAATGTATTTCCTACATTCATTCTTCGACATTATGGTACATTTAGTGACTCATCTTGTGAGAGAGATACAAATTTGTGGTCCTTTGTATGTGCGTCAAATGTATCTTTTCGAGAGGTTTCTGTGCATTTTAAAAGCATATGTGAGAAATCGGCATCATCCTGAAGCAAGCATAGTTGAAGGGTATTCGGTTAAAGAGACTATTGAATTTTGCACGGACTATCTAGCATCTACCGATCCAGTTGGAATTCCGAGATCTCGTCATAAAGGTAAACTTGACGGTCAGGGTACAGTAGGACATAAAATGATCACTCCCGGTGCTGAAATGCTTGATAGAGCCCATCTCTTTGTTCTACAACACATGACAGAAGTTAATCCTTACTTACAAGAGCACATACTGGAGATTCGACGAAAGAATCCCTCTAAAGGTGGCAAGTGGGTTACAAATGAACGTAATCGATCTTTTGTGAAATGGTTTAAAGATCGAGTGATGTCTCAATATTCAAAAAGTCCTTCAACAGTTTCCAATACTCTGAAGTGGTTAGCTTATGGCCCAAACATGCCACTGAGTTCTTTCCAAGGATATGATGTAAATGGGTACAGTTTCTACACACAACATCAAGATAATAAGAGCACCGTGCAAAATAGTGGAATATCTGTAGAAGCTTTTTCAACAGAATTTGAAAGAGGCAATTCCATTGCATCACGAGATGTAAAAAAGTCTTATTATGGGGTGATTGAGGAAATCTGGGAGATTGATTACAAAGATTTCAAAGTTGCACTATTTAAATGTAAATGGTTTGATATCCGTCGTGGTGTTCGAGTAGATGAGTCAGGTTTCACTTTGGTTGACTTCAATCGGTTTGGTCATGAGGATGATCCATTTATACTTGCAACACAGGTCAAACAAGTGTTTTATATTCGAGACCCGGCTGATGTGAGGTGGTCAATTGTTCTTCAAGGTAAGCGACGTATTATTGGAGTTGATAATGTCGAAGATGAGGAAGAGTATAATCAATTTGACGAGAACCCCCCTTTCTCAATTGGCCTACAAACCACATCTATAGAAGATAGTACGGATATAAGTTATGCACGCAATGACCATGACGAAGGGGTATGGATTGATCATCAATAATGATTTGAAATACCTTCATGCCAATGAAGGTAATTTTCTACCCTATAATTAAGAATAGAAGAACAGAAGAACTCTGACAAATTCATCTTCAATTTATTCATTTAGTGGACACAAAGTGTGTGCAGAAGTGTTGATTTTTTTTAAGTAATTCTACTTTAAAACGTTAAGTTCAACATTTCCAACCTGCAAGTCCTGAAAAAATATTGCCTGGAGAACAGAAGCTGATATTCCTTTCTAGACTCACTTTTACTTAATGTGAAGATTATACCATACCAAAGTTTGTTAATCGGATACTATTGCCAGATGAAGACACTGATGTACTAGAAACTCGATTGCTATATATTTTTACTTATGTGTGAACTTGTAGTATCAACTGAGCGTACTGGACGCGGTTTTGATTGGCTTAGAGCACATGCAAGAGCTGATGGACAAGGTGGTCATTACTTTCCAAATAAGAAGACAAAGGATGTGTGCCTGACCATGGTAATTCACTATACTTTTTAAAATCAGCAGGGGTATCCTTGTGAAATGAAGTGTTTCTAATGAATTTATTTTACAGAATGAGTTACACAATCAAGCATCAGAAGGTTCATGGACTCCACAAGGCCATGATGACTTATTAGCACGTGCACTTGGGAATAAAGAGCACGGGGGATGTGTTAGAGGCGTTGGTGGAGGCGTGAAAATAAAAGATGTATTTAAGTCAGGGCCAAGGAGACATAGTGGTCTTGTATCGACAGATGAATTGGCCACCATTACGGAAGAAATCAGAAAGAAAGTTCAGAAAGAGTGCGAGGAAATGATGAATTCAAAATTGGAAGGCATCTTCAATCAGTTGAAGCAGATGGGTGTGTCACTCGAGGCTGATCAATTTGTAAATGATGCTGGTGCCCGAAAAGTTGATAATGCTCGAAGTAGTTGTCACTCGGTGGATCCGGAAGATTATTTCTCAACTATTAAGGTACTGTCAACATAATTTTGGACTATTAAATCTCTTGATTATTTGGGTTGAACCCGTCAAAAAAAGTTGTTCCTGCTTAAGATTCACAGGGGCTAGTGAATCAAACATATAGTACTTACTATACGACTGAATTATTTTGTGCTCTCAAAAGAAATGACTTGAACCTGATATAAAAATCCCTTTCTAATGAAAATTTCTTTTGAATATTGCAGGTTCCAACACTTTGTCGACTATGTGTAATACATGTAGAAATAGGAAAAGTTGTTGCAGCTAGAGGGACTCTTTTCCCAACCAATCAGGGAGAGATGATCCATAATAACCCGATTGCCCCTCAGAATGTTAGAGTATCAGTTGATGATGTTATAACTGAATACCAACTTACTCCACTTCCTGTTCCATGTTACGAACACGAGACAATAGGAAATGCAGCTGGTAGCTTTGTTCAATGGCCGAAGGACCTTGTGATGTTGGGACAGGTATATCTTGTTTGGTTCAATTATGAAAAGTTTCCATTAAATATAACCCAATAAATATGTCTTTGATTAGGATCCTATATTGGAAAAGAAAAAACTCCAAGAGATGACGCCAATTCAAAAGTCATCAAAGGTTGAAAGTAAAGGGTCGGTGACTCCCCTGAAGCAAAGCCCTCAAGTAGTTGGTGATGACATAAATTCGAGTGATCACTGTGCAAGTTTAAGTTTCTTACTCAAAAAGAGGCCCCCTTCTAAAAAATCTGATGCATTCGTTTTTGAGGAAAATGAAGATGGTCCAATATATATCACACTCGAAGATGTCAATCAGTTTTTGAGAATGAGTTGGTTAAACATACCCATTGTGGAACTGTTTGTAAAGTAAGACTCAGTCTTTCTTCCTAATTCACTTTAGAATCTATTAGCACACACATATATTGTGATAAATAATATTTGTAGGTATGTTAGCAAGTTGTGCAAACAATTGTTGTTGCTATCTAGACTAGCAATACCACATAATCATGAGCAGCAAAAATGCAAGGACGAAGCAACTGATTACATGACAAGTCTTTTGGTTGCTAATAAGGATAAACATTATATCCTAGCCCCTTACATCCAAGAGTAAGAATAAAATCATAGTAATTGTCATGCTATATATATTATATAATTATATTCCGGCTAATATATTATATATGTTTTTATTGTAGAGATCATTGGATGTTGCTACTTTTTTGTCTCAATGAAAGTGTTATATACGTGTTTGATTCGTTGAAAAAAGAAAGAAAGATACGGTTGACCACACCTGCACGAATGTATGTTAAAATTTCAAATTTCATGTTGTATAATTACTACATAGAACCTAGTCCTATAAGTGATGTGATGAAAGTATACGTATTTTACAGGGCATTTAAATTATATGTACCTCAAGGTGGATTGAAGAATAACAGAAAAGAGTTTATTTGGCATCACACCGAGGTTCAGGTATAACTTACTTTGGATTATTTATTTCACTTATATTATATGCTCCTCACTTTTTAGTTATTATTTATGAATCTTGTTTGTTTATGTGTAGTGTCCCCAACAAAAAGGAGGCACAGAATGCGGTTTTTTCGTGATGAGGTACATGTATGACATTGTCATGCTTTCTCAAAAAAATGTCAACAAGAATTGGAAAATGGTAAGGAAACTAAAATATCGTAAATATTGGTTTACAATTTCTAAAATCAAGTACTAATATTTGAAGTATGTTAAATTTTTGGTAGGGTCTTGGTTCTAGAGGCTATGGTAGAAAGGAAATTAGCGAGATACGAGAGATTTGGGCTCAATTTTTTACTCTTGAATGTCTATAGTCAGGTAATTTTTTTCAGTACATGTCATTAATTCATGTTGACAATAAAAATTGCCATTAATTCATGTTTTGTTGAATAATTTATTGCATATATGATTTTACTAATATAAACTTCTTTTTTCAGGGCATGGTACTTGGAGATACAAGAAGAGAGTGCAGAACAATTACAAGGAGTCTAGATATCATCAAGAATCGAGTTAGTCTGAGGGATTTGTCATGAAAACATTAGTGTTGGATGAATTTTTGTAAATATTGGGTTGTAAACTAAAATTATGAACAATTCCAAATTTTTAATATAATTTGTGAACCTTTTTTAATTTTTGGGTGTACCTCTGTTTTAAATATGTGTAGTAAACAGGTTAAAAATGATCAGGAAAAAATAAATGCAAAAAAATTGATGAGGAAAAAACATTTGATCAGGCAAAAAAATGAAATTATAGACCTAAGGCGTCGGCATTTTAGGACCCGACACATTTGCTCTTCAACTTTTAGCGTCGGCATTTTAGTGAGACCGATGCAATTGATAAGCACAATAGTGTCGGCATTTTAAGAAGACCGACGCAATTGATAAGCACAATAGTGTTGGCATTTTAAGAAGACCGACACAACAGGTTTAAGATTTAGTGTGGGTTGTTTAATTGACCGACACTGTTTGTAAAACTATAGCGTCGGTTTTCTTGCCTTCTGCGTGTGTTATTTAACCGACGCTAAAGAGTTTTTTGCGTCGACCATTTAACCGACGCTGTAGGCATTTACCTACAGCGTCCCCTGCATTTACTACGCTAAAAAACCGACGCCTTAGGCCTTTTTTGACCGACGCCTTAGGTCTTTTCTAACCTAGTGACAGTTACTTGCTGAGTTTTATACTCATTTGTTTTGTTTTAATCTAACCATGGCAGTTAAGCAAGAATATGGCCAGGCTTAGGCGCACTGCTCGTAAGAGCGTACCTGGTGGTCCCTACCGTGTTAAGGGCTTCCGGTTGCCAGAGCAGGTAGCGGTAATTATGAATGAGCTCGCGCCTAGAAAGAAGTGTTTAAAAATACAATGGGTTATCTGTCGGTTCCCAGCCGGAATCGATATTGTTTATATAATAATATTTTGGGTTTGTGAGTTATATTTTGTGATTGGTAGTTGTAATCTTGTCTCAAACTTTATCGTGTTGATCCTGTTAGTAGTTTAATCGGGGTTTATGCATATTTAATTATTAGATTAGAGGTGTGTGAGTCCTCATTTCCTAACCTCGAGATTGAGGGCGTCACACATATAATAGAATATGAGCCGATAGAACTTCAGGTAGATTTGTCGTATGTAGAAAAGCAGGTAAGAATTTTAGATCAGCAAGAGAGAGTCTTAAGGAATAAGTCTGTACCATTAGTGAGAGTTTTGTGGAGAAATCCCGCGGTTGAAGAATCAACCTGGGATTTCGAGAGTGATATGTTAGAGAAATATCCTCAGTTATTTTCATAGCGTGATTCTGAGGACAGAATCCTATTAGGGGGGGGAATTTAACGACCAAGAAAATTAAGCTTGTATTATATTATAATAAAGATAAATTATGTGTATTATAATATGATTAAATGTGTTGAGTCGTTAAACCCTAATTGCTATGTGCTACGTGTCATATGTTTTGATCAGAATGTGATTCAGATATTTATTGAGTGTTCTATCGTAAGTTATAAGTTTTATATCAAAACCCGTATAGCTCAAACAGTGTTTTAAAAGCCCGTATTTCAAACAAAATCATTGGCCCTATTTTGCCAAAAATGACCTATACCATATCGTTATTCTGAACCCCTAGACATTTTACAAATTTACCTTTTTCGCGAAAAATGACATGATTCCATTAAAAATAATTATAAATTATAATTTCTTCCAAAAGTGAGTCGTCTTGTGATAGTTAATTGTTTGTAGGCCCTATTAGGGGTATAATCGAGCTTAATAAATTTCGAAAAATCAGGAATAGAACCAGATAGGGTTGGTTAATGTAGGTATAAGCCTAGTATCGATTTTAATAATAATTACGAGTCTAAAATAATTTATATGTCTTATGTGCTATGTGCTTTACGTGATTATGTGAACCTTATGTGGTATATAATTATATATGGGAGTCTGATAAGATCGTATGGGTAGGCGATTAGGGCTACCTGGTATCAATTCGAGATACGCGTATGAGATAAGTTATCTAAACAAATATCTTTCCATGCTAGATTCAGTATCAACAAAGCAAATCAAGCAGGAGATGGAAGGCGGTGAGTCGTGCAAGGTGAAGTGCATACCAGGCAAGTTTTTCCGCTATTCCAAATTCAGAATAGTGAAATATACCCCACTTTCCATATCAATTACACATTGATAATTCTTGTTCATATACAATGATACACAGTTATTGATTCTTGTTTCTCCCAATTTATTGAATCCTCTATTCATATTCCAATATTTCACCTTGTTACATATATTACGATATATCCTGATGTTGGGATACATCGAAAGCATTCCGATTGTTTCGGATGCTCAGCTTTGGACTGGATGGTTACGATACGGACTGGGTTTTACCCATACCACTAATTAGTAGCCCGTAGTTGCCTGAGTACTCCTTATGTTGGTTGGGTCTATGTAGTTGGGTATAGATCCACACTGTATCCTGACTGATCAACAGATTATAGTGCATAGTTAGTTCTTATTTCCAGTCTCATTCATTTGGCACTCGCTAGTAATGGAAAATTATTATTCTTTACAGAAACATATGGTTGTTCAAACCAGCAGATTATCGATTCATTTATTCTTCTCTCTTTAAGCTATATATATATATATTGTTGCAGGCTTGTTGAGCAATTTTTGCCTACCCCCTTTTATTGTAGTTCACCTTGTTTTTTAGTTAAGGTAGAGAATGAAATATCTCAGAACCCGAGTAGTCAAGAAGCGAGTCAAGTAGCGGGACCCTCTTATACCAAGGGTGTTTGTCCCTATCCTAGAAGAGAGTTTTGAGTTGTCAGATCAGGTGTAGTAGGATAAGTAATAGTGGTAGTTTGAATAAAAGATGTTTAGTTTAAAATGTGAATAGAATAATGTTTTGAAATAAAGATAGTTCTTGAGACAGATTGTTTAAACTAGTTTGTAATAAAGTTGGTTTGTCGTTCTTGTTTTCAATCCTCAACCTTGAAAAGATACTGAGTAGTAGTAGTTCGGGGTAATTATTTTATTTATATCTTGCTTGTACAGGTTTAGTGAGTAGTTAGTGTTAGTAATGCCCCAAATCTATACCCCGGATTTGGAGGGTGTTACAATTTGTCTCAGAATAGTGATATTTGGGGTCTTTTTTCTTTGGGAATCGGTTTATTAGTTTATAAAATTATTTTATATCAATATATTCTAAAATTATTTAACATTTTCTTTGAATAATATTTAAGTTGTTGAAATTTGAAAAAATAAATATAACAAGTAACTGAAAAAAGCAAGACAAGAAATGCAAATATTTCTCAAATTTTTTAGACATTTTATTAAAAAATGCCGATTTTTGTTTGACTTGGATTAATTATGATAATACGTATTTTGATGACTACACAACTAGATTATTTTATTATTTTGAATTATTTTTACGAATTATTTATCTAATTCTTCCCTCCAAATGAATAAGTGTTATGGATAGTAATTTTTTTAATAATAATATGAGATCACGTCATGTGCAAATATGAACTTCAAATTAAAATGAAAAATTCCATTTTGGTTTTGATCACTAATACATTCTCAACTAAAAAAATTTATCTCGTAAAAAAGGGGACTTCAAGAGACATACACAACAAATCCAGAAAAGTAGGCTGTGCAGTATAGGTTTTCGATGAAATGTGTGAGAGAGATGGTCGTAAATGTAATGCAAGGAAGGCATTTCGTTTGTTTGTTTGTTTGTTTTTCAGTAATTATAGCCTGTGTTTGCTTCCATCGTGACATTGCACTTCTGAGGCGAGTGTATGGACTCTGTTTTCTGCTAAAAGGCTGATCTCTAGCATTTCCCTGCGCTGTGTGTTTTTTACATTCGGAAGTTCGTGACCAGTTTCGATGTTACTGCAGAATCATAATTCCCTCGACGGTATGCAATTTCTCAATGATCAAGTGCTATACCAATAATACCATCCATATATATGTTGGTACATTTATTATTCCATTTATAAGGATTGTTGTGTGTAATTTGAACTCTCGATCAGTGAGACGAGTACTATGCTGAGATATTCTAGCTTTGGATTCAATTTCTGAGTAACGGTAGCTAGTTGTAGGGATTTATAAGGTTTGGCATCTTTGGAGGTGCTGGCAGTCCCTCCTAATAGATGACACTTAAATGGTTTTTTAGTACCCTTGAAGATACTGTGTAGCCAGAAGCCATTTTCTCCACCCGCGTGTTTTTGTATCAATATTTTAGTAATTGGCCACACACATTTAATTTGCATGTTATCTGAAGTTTCTTAATTTTTTACTTTCTTGTCCTTTATATGTTAGTTGTTTGTGGCAAGTGGGCAACTGATACCTTTCCACAACCTGTAATGCAATGCTTGCAGGCTTTGCATACTGGACAATTCAACGAATTTCACCGAAACAGAATCAAATATATTCATAGTTGTTAAATTATGCAAACAAGATCTCTGATTCTTAAATTACTATAGATAGATACCTCTCTCATCTAATCTCTGTAATCAGACAGTTTCTCATACAACATAAAGCTTTTGAGTTTGATCTATATTCTTACGTAATTAAGATCTCATGGGTATCTTTACATTTACAGATGAGCTCACATCTCCGGTTGCTCCAGCGAGAATATTCAAGGCTTCAGTAGTTGACTCCAAAAATTTAATTCCAAAACTATTACCACATGTTGTTAAGAGTATTGAACTCCTGAAAGGAGATGAGGGAGCAGGAAGCATTAAACAGATCAACTTTGCTGAAGGCAAGATGACTCTGGCCAATATACATTTAACATGTACCTCTATTTATTTGCTTTTATTTTAAAAGCATATATTGACAGACCTGTTTTCCAGCCCCGGGTATTCTCTTAAAATGATGAACTGAACTTTAATACTAATGAACACGCTACCATGTTTATGGTTTGTCTAATGTGGCTTTGTATTATTTATTAACACATTGTTGAGCTGTCCAAAAGCAAAGGAAATTAGCAGATATATTCTTTTTGAACTTTCTTTCTTTGATGATGTACATATAGTTTCACGGTAAAAGTTCTCGATTGCAGATACATTCCGGTTATCTCATCTTTCCTTGTTCACATAATTCACCTTTTATAATAAAAAAAATCTAGGAGTTCATCTTTTCTTCCCACTTTATTAATTAATTTTGGAGATAAACTTGTCATTTTTCATTTTTCTTAATAAGTAAATATTTAAAAGAGTCGAACTTTATTTTTGAAAGTTAAACTCACGCACATGTCACGAGTCAAACTTTTGCTCACTTTTGGATAAATCAAGAACTCGAGTACTCGCCCACATCACATCTTTGTTAGATAAGAGTCAAACTTTTAAATAAATTAAGTATTAAAACTTTAATTCACTAAAACAAAATAGGCCAATTACGACGACCAACTTACGACAGAAAAAAATGCGCGCCCAACTTATGACGAAAAAAAGTAAAACGTCGTAAATATTTACGATGACATCCAAAACTGTCGTAAGTTTAATATTTTATTAATAAAATTATGCACACCACGATTAAACATAAATGAAAATTATTTGAAGTTGCGACGATTTAAACATTTCGTCGTAAGTTAATTATTTTTATTAAAAATTTAAATTGAAATTGAATAAAAAAATATTTTATCTAAATTTTCAACGAAATATTTTTGACGGAAAAAATCGGATCGTCAAATTTACGATGGAAATTAAAATTCGTCGTAAGTTATCAAAGATGGAAATTTAACTTTTTCCCAAAAATTTTGGTGGGATAATAAAAATCATTTGAAGTTGTGACGATTTGAACATTTCGTCGTAAGTTAAATATCCAATTTACGACGAAAATTAAATTTCGTCGTAAGTTATCAAAGAGGGAAATTTAACCTTTTCCCCAAAATTTTGGCGGAAAATTTGACTTTTCTCAAAATTTTGGTGGTAAATTTGACTTTTCTCAAATTAGCACATGATTTTTGATAATTTCAATTTTTAAAAATATGATTTCATGATCCAACCATATTAATGTCAACATTTATTTGTTTGGGTGACATTTCAAAAATTTCAGAAAAATTTTTATATTTTGATAAAATAATTTACTATGAAACATTGATTATATCACTAATATATATAGATATATATATTGTCATCCATACAGTTGTATCGATGAAAAATCAAATCATATATATACCATATTAATGTCAATATATAATATTGACTAGTTAGCTCTACTAGTCGAGCTGATGCTTGACTATTAAAATGTCAAACTAAATAATATTATTTTGATATGAAATTTTGGTTACATCACTAAAATATATACATATTGACATCTATACAGTTGGATCATTGAAAAATATTTTTAAAATAATCCAAACACTAATTCAGGATTCGACACTAGTTAGCTGTACTAATCAAACTGAAGCTTGAATGTTAAAATGTCAATCCAAATAAAATTATTTTGATATAAAATTTTGGTTATATTAGGAATATATATATATATATATATATATATATTGACATCCATACGGTTGAATCATTGAAAAATATTTTTAAAATAATTGAAACACTAATTCAAGATTCAACACTAATTAGTTGTACTAGTCAAACTAAAGCTTGACTGTTAAAATGTCAAACCAAATAAAATTATTTTGTTATGAAATTTTGGTTATATCACTAATATATATATCTATTGACATCCATACGGTTGGATCGTTGAAAAACATTTTTAAAATAATTGAAACACTAATTCAAGATTCAACACTAGTTAGCTGTGAAGCTTCACTGTTAAAATGTCAAACCAAATAAAATTATTTTGATATGAAATTTTGGTTATATTACTAATATATATATATATATATTGACATCCATATGGTCGGATCGTTGAAAAATATTTTTAAAATAATTTTAACACCAATTCAGGATTAAACAGTAGTTAGATGTACTAGTCAAATTGATGCTTGACCGTTAAAATGGAAAACCAAATAAAAATATTTTGATATGAAATTTTGATTATATCACTAATAAATATGTCTATTGACATCCATACGGTTGTATCGTTGAAAAATATTTTTAAAATAATCTAAATACTAATTCAAGATTCAACACTAGTTAGTTGTACTAGTCAAACTGAAGCTTGACTGTTAAAATGTCAAACCAAATAAAATTATTTTCATATGAGATTTTGGTTATATCACTAATATATATATCTATTGACATCCATACAGTTGGATGGTTGAAAAATATTTTTAAAATAATCGAAACACTAATTCAAGATTTAACACTAGTTAGTTGTACTAGTCAAACTGATGCTTGACTGTTAAATTGTCAAACCAAATAAAATTATTTTGATATGAAATTTTTGTTACATCAACTATATATATATATATATATATATATATATCTATTGACATCCATACGGTTGGATCGTTGAAAAATATTTTTAAAATAATCGAAACACTAATTTAAGATTCAACACTAGTTAGCTATACTAGTCAAACTAATGCTTGACTATTAAATTGTCAAACCAAATAAAATTATTTTGATATGTAACTTTGGTTATATCACTAATATATATCTATTGACATCCAAATGGTTGAATCGATAAAAAATATTTCTAAAATAATCGAAACACAAATTCAGGATTGAACATAGTTAGTTGTACAAGTCAAACTCATGCTTTACTGTTAAAATGACAAACCAAATAAAATTATTTTGATATGTAACTTTGATTTTATCACGAATATATATCTATTGACATACATACGGTTTGATCGATGAAATGTATTTTTAAAATAATCGAAACAAAAATTAAGAACTAAACACTGGTTAGTTGTACAAGTCCAACTCATGCTTGACTGTTAAAATCACAAAGCAAATAAAATTATTTTGATATGTAATTTTTGTTATATCACTAATATATATATATATATTGACATACATACGGTTGGATCGATGAAAAGTATTTTTAAAATATTCGAAACAACAATTGAGGATTAAACAGTAGTTAGCTGTACTAGTCAAACTAATGTTTGACTGTTAAAATGGTAAACCAAATAAAATTATTTTGATATAAAATTTTGTTTATATCACTAATATATATCTATTGACTTCTATAATATAAATTATAATATGTACTAATCATCTATTGTTCATATTGGTGCTCAATACTCTTTCATTTACGGATAGATTGTCCAAAGGCATTGTGAAATATATATAAGGAAATTTTTTATTTTAATAAAAAGCTATTTATATAAAAATAAATTAATATTGATATATATATATATATATGTTATTATTATTATTTCTCAAAGTTAATAGTATACTTCTAGAGTCAATTTTTTATTTTTAAAGAAATAATATATTTCCTAATAATTTGTAAAATATTTATGTATTAAAAAAGTGACATCTAATTTTTCTAATATATATTTTTTAAATAATCTTTTTAACGATCCAACCATGTGAATGTTAAGATATATTTATTTTAGTTATACACACAAATTATCAAATATAAATATATGATTAAATATAATTATATTTAAAATAATTATCAATATTTAATCTATTTAAGTTTTAAATTTTTTTATTGAGTTTCTGATTTTGCCAAAAAAAACACCCGCCTTTGAAAAATAGAATAGTCTAATAATCTAATTGCTTCGCATCTTAATATATTTTCAGTCTCTCTTTCTTTCTTCTCTCTCCCCTTCACTCTTCCCCTCTCTTTCTGAAATTACACCTAGAGGGGGGTGAATAGTGATTATGGCTAACTAGGATTACTTTTAAATTTTACCCGATAATAGCTTACTGAGATTTTACCAACTGAACTATAATCTGACAATTATAGTAAGCTGAGATGACTAAATGCAATGCAGAAAATAATGTGCAGGAAAGTAAATAGAACACACAAGAATTTTAGCCAGGTTCGACCCCTAAGCCCCTATGGTCTACGTCCTGGTCCCTTACCAACTTGGTAGGAGAATATATTATTGATCAATGAAGGTTACAACTACAAGATACAACAATATATCTCCCTTTATCCCAGCTGCTGATAATGGCTTGCTGAAACCCTGTTTAAGAACCTGCTCTCTAAGTACTATACTACCCCGTAGTACAAACTCCTCTAGCAAGTACCACTAAACCTTTGTTTCCCTAGCCAACTTATCCAGCAACTAATCAATACAATTTGAACAATACAAATCAATGATAAAGATTACAACTCAAACTATAAACTCTCTCTAAGATAAAACACGTGTATATATTTAGAGCTCGAGAGTATTTTGAAATCAACAAAGATCAGGAGTTGTATGTGTTCTTGCTTGCAAAGTCGTTCTCATAAAACTGCAAGAAAACTACTTATATAACCACACATTAACGTTTGAAAACAGCCTCAACAAATTACAACGGCTAGAATCGAATTCTACCGTGTAAGATCGTTGGGATGGTTTTCCAACGTTCATGTATACGTTAGATAGAAGAGAAACACAGAAGTCCAACGTTCAGAAAATATCTCTTCTATTTAGTAGAGGATAAAACGTTTTAATCAGAAGATAGAAGAAAGAGTTTGAAAGAGAAACAAACTCCTATTCTTTAGGAAATCAATTTGAATAAGTAAAAACGATTTATAAATGAGCTCTCTATATATCATGCACGTATATTATATTAGAGAAGTCCTTACAACTGATATATATGAAGATCCTATAAAATCTCCATGAAATTTGACTTCCTTGTTGAATCTGGACTGTGCATCTTGGCTTGCTGTTATTCTGACAATCGTGATCATAGCTTGCTGAAATAGATTATTGTCTTATGATAGCTTGCTGTCATGATACTTAAACAGCACTGATATCAAGCTGTTATATCCTGCAAACATTCTCAAATAACAACATGATGGCTTGCTGTGTTGTGATCATCAAAACTAAGGAGTTACAATCTCCCCCTTTTTGATGATTACACACATTTAGGAGAATTATAAAAACTCCCCCTAAATATATGTAAATCTCAAAATTGTATAACCTGTTACTACAATTAAAATATAAATGACATACATGCATATCCAAAATAACCAACATAGTAGCATTATATCATTACATCAATTCTTAAAAACTAAAAGACAATTATGTCTTAAATAACAGCCAACATAAACCAAGTAGCATCATAAACCAAGTCTTAAACCAAAACATCCATCAACAAGTTTTACCACACCAAATAAACAGATAAAAATCAAATCAAGTACCAGATGCAACAAGTCTTAAAAACCACAGATACTTCAACAAAAAGTAAATCAAGTTCAGAAACTAAATCAAGTTCTTCAGAGACTAAGTACTTAAAAGAAATTAAATTCTCCTAAGTTCTCCCCCTTATATCATCAAAAATAGATAGTGACATATAAAACAAAATTAATCACAAAAATATCATTTAAACAACCAATCATAGTAAGCTAACATGAAAAATGATAGTAAGCTAACATTACCAAATTTCCAAAGATAGCTTGCCATTATACACTGCACATGCCAAGTTCCCTTCGAATGGTAGAAAATCTTTCTTCGCCAAGGGGTTTTGTAAAGATATCTGCCAATTGATATTCAGTAGGTACAAAAACTAATTCAATCTTACCTTTGGCAGCATTATCTCTCAAGAAATGATGACGAACATCAATATGCTTGGTTCTTGAGTGATTAACCGGATTCTTTGATATGTTGATGGTGCTAGTGTTGTCACAATAGATTGGAACTTTGCCACACTTGATTCCAAAATCTCGTAGAGTCTGAATCATCCACAAAATTTGAGAGCAACAGCTACCAGCTGCCAAATACTCACCTTCTGCTGTGGATAATGCAACTGAAGTTTGTTTCTTACTTTGCCAAGATACGAGACTTTATCCTAAATATGTACAAACACCACTTGTGCTCTTTCTATCAGTTTGACAACCTGCATAGTCAGCATCACTATACCCCAAAGATCAAATGTGCTTGTAATAGGATAAAATAACCCAAGATTAATAGTCCCACTTAAATATCGAAATATTCTTTTAACTGCATTTAAGTGTGATTCCTTAGGTTTAGCTTGAAAACGAGCACAAACACATACACTATACATAATATCTGGCCGAGAAGCAGTAAGATATAAAAGACTACCAATCATACCTCTATACTTCTTGATATCAACATCTTTACCTTTTTCATCCGATGTCAGCTTGCTATTTTGATTCATTGGAGTAGATTTCGGCTTGACATTGTCAAAACCAAATCTGGTCAGCAAATTCTTGACATATTTTGATTGATGCACATAAATTCCATCTTTAGATTGTTTAGTTTGGAGCCCCAAGAAATAATTGAGCTCACCCATCATTCTCATGTCAAATTCACTGCTCATACACTTAGAAAACCACTCACACATAGAATCATTAGTGGATCCAAAGATTATATCATCTACATATATCTGGACAATCAAAATATCATTACCATTTTGCTTAGTAAATAAAGTAGGATCAATTTTACCTCGAATGAAGCCATTTTTGATCAAAAACTTACTAAGCCTCTTGTACCAAGCCCTTGGTGCTTGCTTTAAGCCATATAATGCCTTCTTGAGCTTGTAAACATAGTCCGGATGTTGTTCATGTTCAAAACCAGGGGGTTGCTTAACATAAACTTCCTCTTCCAGAAATCCATTAAGAAAAGCACTTTTGACGTCCATTTGATGTATCTTGATCTTCTTGAAGCATGCATAAGAAAGAAGCATCCTAATTGATTCCAATCTAGCTACTGGAGCATAAGTTTGATCAAAGTCAATGCCTTCTTGTTGGTTGTACCCTTGTGCCATGAGCCTTGCTTTATTTCGAGTAACAGTACCAAATTCATCCACTTTATTCTTGAAAATCCATTTTGTACCAATGATTGAAGCATCCTTTGGTGGCTTGACCAGTTCCCAAACATCACATCGTTCGAATTGATTGAGTTATTCTTGCATAGCCATGATCCAATTTTCATCTTCAAGTGTTTCTTTGACATTTTTGGGTTCCTCTTGAGCTAAAAATGCAGCATAAGCACAAAAGTTTGTAGTGCCTTTTCTTGTCTTGAGACCATCAGAAATATCACCAATAACCTGTTCTGGAGGGTGATTCTTTACTGTCCGTGTAGCTTTTGGCAATGAATGCTTTGCAATATCTTCATGTGAAGTCTTCCTTATCTTAGATGGAGGAGCTAAGTCTTCACCATCATAGATTGGCATTTTATGCTTTGCTCTATTTCCTCTAGGACCATCAAGAGTCATCTTTGCCATCTTTACAATTGCATCATCAACTGGAGTAGAAGGTTCCGCTTGCTGATTTCCTGAGGCAGTTTCAATTCCAGCTTGCTGTTTTCCAGAATCAGTCTCTGTTTCAGCTTGCTGTTTTGGAGTAGCCTTCTCTGTTTCAGCTTGCTGTTGTCCAGCTTCACCTGCATCATCTTCCTCGTCTCTTGGAAGATCATTGTTAGGTTCTTGAAAAGTAACATCTATAGATTCCTCAACAATATGCTTAGACAAATTATAAACTCTATAGGTTTTACTATTCATAGAATAACCAAGAAAAATAGCTTCAGAAGATTTATCATCAAATTTACCATCATTACCAATTCTCTTGAGCACAAAACACTTTGAGCCAAAGATTCTGAAGTAACTGATGTTGGGCCTCTTTTTCTTGAGCAATTCATATGGAGTCTTGTCCAAAATAGGTCTTATTAATACTCTATTCAGAACATAGCATGCTGTGTTGACTGCTTCTGCCCAAAAACTTCTAGGTAACTTGCTTTCTTACAACAAAGTCCTTGCTGTCTCTTGCAGTGACCTATTCTTGCGTTCCACCACACCATTTTGTTGTGGAGTCCTTGGAGCCGAGAATTCATGTGATATTCCTCTTTCTTCACAATAAGTAACAAAGTCTTTTTGGAATTCACCACCTCGATCACTCCTTATTCCTACAAGCTTTGTATTGAGCTTATTCTCAAGTAATTTAATTAGTTTCTCAAACTCATTAAAAGCAGCATCTTTAGTTCTAAGAAACAATACCCATGTAAAACGAGAATAATCATCAACAATTACAAAACCATATTGCTTACCTCCTATACTTTTATAAGCTTCTGGACCAAATAAGTCTAAATGTAAAAGTTCTAAGGGTTTAGAAGTAGATACCATTTTCTTTGCTTTGTGAGTACTTCTAATTTGCTTGCCTAATTGGCATGCCGAACACACCTCAGTCTTGACATACTTGATTTTGGGTAAACCTCTGACTAGCTTCTTCTTTGAAAGCTTGTTAAGTAAGTCCATGTGAGCATGACCCAATCTTCTATGCCAAACATAAGGATCAGTGTCTATTGCAGCAAGACAGCAAGCTGTTTTCTGCAACTCAAAGTCCAAAATATATATATTTCCTTCCCTTCTAGCAACTAGGGGGACTTTGTTAGTACCAATATTAATAATACACTTATCAATACCAAAGTTAACAGTATGACCATCATCATATAACTGACTTATGCTAAGCAGATTATATTTAAGGCCTTTAACATATTGAACTTTATCAATTGAAATGTGTTTATTACCTATTTTACCTTTTCCAAGAATTTGAAGAGTTTTGCTATCACCAATAGTCACTCTTCCACCCTTTTTCATCTGAAAACTCAAGAATTGTGCTTTGTCTCCACTCATATATCTAGTACATCCGCTATCTAAAATCCATTGAATTGATTTGACTCGAGCGGTAAGACACATCTACAAAACAAATAAAACAACTCAACCTTTTGGTACCCAAAGTTTGTTGGGTCCGACATGGTTAGCAGATAAAACATATAATACATGTAAATCAGATTTCTTTATCCATTTTTGGATAAATCTAGGTGATTTAACTCTGCCAGCCTGATGATGGTAAGCTGTCTTTGTTCTGCCATTCTGATCATGGTAAGCTGTTTTCTGTTTGTTTCCTCCATGGTATGATTTTTGTCCATTCTGAACTTTGCAATGCTTTTTAAGATGCCCTTTCTTTCCACATCTGTTGCATATCTTCCAAGGCATAGCATAATCATAGGGTATGCCATGTTTTCCTTCATATCTTAGAGCTTTGTCCTTCTTGTTTGCATTCATTCCAATTCCTTCTCTGACCAATGGAATATTTGTGTTGTTCATC
This sequence comes from Apium graveolens, assembly GCF_009905375.1. NCBI lineage: Eukaryota > Viridiplantae > Streptophyta > Magnoliopsida > Apiales > Apiaceae > Apium > Apium graveolens. The sequence goes on from NC_133647.1 coordinate 164,201,458, forward strand.
ATAGATTTGAGACTTTCTTCTCCTTGAACAAACGATCCCATGCCCTTTTTCAGATCCTTGAGCAGATCAATCTTTTCAGCTTGCTGACTTATGATTTCAGCTTGCTGAGATGGTTCTTCTGCTTGATTTGAAGGTGTTGCATCTATTGATTCTCTGATTTTGAACAGCTCCAAACATTCATCCCTTGCTTCAATCTCCTTCTTTAACTCTGTAATCTCCATTAATTGAGTCTTGTTTCTTTTGAGGAGAATTTTGTTGAAGTTTTCCACATGACTAACTTTAGCTTGAAGATCCTTGATTTCAGCCTCTTTGTCAGCTTGTGTAGGTACCTTCTTGTCAATCCAAGTATCTACTTTGCTCATCAAATCTTGAACCATAGTCTTGAGATAATTATTCTTCTCTTTTAGCTTGCTATTTTCAGCTTTAAGAGAATAATATTCACCCATAGATACATTCTTACATTCCTGCATGGTTAGTGGTTCCAAAACAATATTTTCAGAAGATAAATTATATTTACAAGAGTTTACCTCACTCTGATCTTCTTCTGAATCACTTTCTAGGTATCCACTTTCTGAATTTCCTCGAACAGAATCATCATCAAGTCCAACTAGGGCAAGATTGACCATGTCTCCACTTGAATCATCACTTGAAACCGAGCCATCATCACTCCAAGTCATTAGAGCTTTAGCTTTCTTCTTATCCTTGAAGACATTTTGCTGTTTTGACTTCAATTTATAGCAGTCCCGCTTATAATGGCCTGGCTTTCCACATTCAAAGCATGTTTGATCTTTAGAATCCTTGTTGGGCTTCTTGTTGTTGGAAAATCTGCCTTTATCTCTTTTCAGCTTGTTCTTCTTCTCGATCATCTTTCTGATCTTTCTGGATATTAAAGCTAGTTCTTCGTCTGACTCATCTTCAGATTCCAGTAAGCTATCATTAGTGTGAAGAGCTAATTGCTTCATTTGAGCAACTGGAGCTTACATAGAACTTGATTGGCTTTCCTTGATTTTGCTTTCAAATTGTTCCAATTCTGCAAAAACAGCCAATTGATCCATAGTATCTATAGTTGGAGAGGATTCTAGAGCTGTTACCTTTGGTTCATAGATAAATGGCACAACACTAAGTATCTTCATGTTGATTTCCTCTTGTGGGATATGTTTGCCAAGCTGCTTTAAGGCATTCAGATTTATCTGGAATCTAGCTTGACTTTCTCGAATAGTTTCTCCGTCTTGAAGCTTGAAATTTCCAAACTCATTCATTAGTTTACTCAATTTCACCTTTCTTAAACTCTTGGATCCTTCATGATACAATTCCAGAGTATTCCATATCTCTTTAGGTGATTTGCATGAAGAGACTTTATCACATTCACTAGGACATAACCCATTCATGAGAGAATTCCTAGCCTTTCCATTGAAGCTGTATTTGATTAGTTCATCCTCTGTGAGATCATCAACGTCTCTCACTTTGCCTTCTTTGTCCTTGAACTCAAAAGGACCCTTCTGAACAACTCTCAAAGCTAGTGGCTCCCTGGATAGATACACTTCCATGCGACCTTTCCACCAGTTATAGTTTTCTGTACCAAGCAAGAGAGGTGCTCGGTAATCTGAGGTTCCTTCGGGATATTTGTCAGCCATTTCGATCGAATACTATTCCTGTTACAGAAAGATTAGTATACCAAAGCTCTGATACCAACTGAAATTACACCTAGAGGGGGGGTGAATAGGTGATTATGGCTAACTAGGATTACTTTTAAATTTTACCCGATAATAGCTTACTGAGATTTTACCAACTGAACTATAATCTGACAATGATAGTAAGCTGAGATGACTAAATGTAATGCAGAAAATAATGTGCAGGAAAGTAAATAGAACACACAAGAATTTTAGCCAGGTTCGACCCCTAAGCCCCTATGGTCTACGTTCTGGTCCCTTACCAACTTGGTAAGAGAATATATTATTGATCAATGAAGGTTACAACTACAAGATACAACAATATATCTCCCTTTATCCCAGCTGCTAATAATGGCTTGCTGAAACCCTGTTTAAGAATCTGCTCTCTAAGTACTATACTACCCCGTAGTACAAACTCCTCTAGCAAGTACCACTAAACCTTTGTTTCCCTAGCCAACTTATCCAGCAACTAATCAATACAATTTGAACAATACAAATTAATGATAAAGATTACAACTCAAACTATAAACTCTCTCTAAGATAAAACACGTGTATATATTTAGAGCTCGAGAGTATTTTGAAATCAATAAAGATCAGGAGTTGTATGTGTTCTTGCTTGCAAAGTCGTTCTCATAAAACTGCAAGAAAACTACTTATATAACCACACATTAACGTTTGAAAACAGCCTCAACAAATTACAACGGCTAGAATCCAATTCTACCGTGTAAGATCGTTGGGATGGTTTTCCAACGTTCATGTATACGTTAGATAGAAGAGAAACACAGAAGTCCAACATTCAGAAAATATCTCTTCTATTTAGTAGAGGATAAAACGTTTTAATCAGAAGATAGAAGAAAGAGTTTGAAAGAGAAACAAACTCCTATTCTTTAGGAAATCAATTTGAATAAGTAAAAATGATTTATAAATGAGCTCTCTATATATCATGCACGTATATTATATTAGAGAAGTCCTTACAACTGATATATATGAAGATCCTATAAAATCTCCATGAAATTCGACTTCCTTGTTGAATCTGGACTGTGCATTTTGGCTTGCTGTTATTCTGACAATCGTGATCATAGCTTGCTGAAATAGATTACTGTCTTATGATAGCTTGCTGTCATGATACTTAAACAGCACTGATATCAAGCTGTTATATCCTGCAAACATTCTCAAATAACAACATGATGGCTTGATATGTTGTGATCATCAAAACTAAGGAGTTACACTTTCTCCCCCTCTCCTATCCTGGTTATGCAAAATCTATACATACATAAATGTTTACTTTAATTCTAGCCTCCTTTCGTTGATTTGTATGTTTCTTTTAAGGGGGCTTTAGTTATGGTTTCGTTTAGGGTTTCAATTTGACTTCAATTTGGGGTTTTAGTCGGTGTTAAAAACTCGGGCTTTAGGGCTTATTTTTGGATTCAAGGGAAGGCGTCTCTCTCTCTTCCTGGTATGCACATCTCTCTCTCCCCTCTCTCTATGCTCATATCTCTCTCTCTCTCCCTCTCTCCCTTTCTCCTTCCCCCCTCTCTTTCCCCCTCTCTGTATATATATTTGCGTGGATTTTGTAAATTGTACTTTAATTAGCTACTGATTTTCTTGTAGTGCTTTATGTGGTAGATTTGTATTTATTTGTTTTTCTTTGTGTTGCGTAGAGAATACAAAATAATTTGAATTGTGATGAACAGCCTTGTGGGAAAATATCAATAAATAATAAATCAGCTAATATAGTTCAATATAACCATTTCTTTATTTAAGAAGGATTTTGTTTTTCGAGATTGGCACTTGCATATCATATACAATATTTTTGGTCTGTGTAATGCTGAGTTGTCTTCCGATATGCAGAACAAACCCCTCATTCCCAAAGTTATTATGCTTTATGTACCTGGCCTTGACGAAGGTCTTTACTTGTCACAGTCTAAGGTACTCCACAGTTTCAAAGAGTACTGTGGCGTTCCAAGAGCAGTGTCCGCTCTAAGGTTGGTGACATTTATCTTTTCTAGCAGAATATTGGATTTATGCATTGCATTTCTTGAAAGTTTATGCTTTTGGTTTTTTGTTTGTTGATAGCTGTGTAGCAGATGGAATACAGACTATAGATGTTCATCTTACATACAAGGTGAAAAGAAAAAGGGATATTGCTGAGCCTATAAGCAAACCTGTTTAGAATCAGAGTTTTGATCAAGGTATATATCAGCTATAAAGTTGTAGACTTGTAGTGCTTTCTGGGTTAAAATAAGTAAAATAGTAAACTATCTTCGATGCAGAAACCTGTGATTCTGTTTTTGATATATCCTTTGGTGATCTCTCGAAAGATTTACCATTTCCCCTGTCATATTACACACTCACAGAGACCGAACTAGAACAAAATGGTTACTTCCGTAGTCAACCAGGTGACAATATATATACATTATACCATTTCCTTTTTATCCTTTATTCCCTTCACGTTTAAGTTGTTTGGTTGTTCTTGATAAAGTTGATGAGATACATCTTTTGTGCAGATTTTGTTTCAACTCTTCCGTGTCCTTCAGGAGCTCCTACCCACGAAATATTGGCGCTTGATTGTGAAATGGTAAGGCAGGGTTCAGATGTTCAGTGTTGTTCGATGTTTCTGGCCTGGAAGTGCTATATCATTATTATATGTATATTATATTTCTTTTCAAATATTGAAGTTATGTACTATATTCGTTCTTCTAATCAATTTACTGTATAGTTCCAGATCGGATTTTCTTAGTCAGACTTGTTAGTTATGATGTTGCGGATTGAATTTTGATGGGATAATGACAATGTCTCTATTGCATATGCTACAGCAGTATTACAGCAGTATATGTGACTGTATATTCGGTACATATATTGATTAATAGTGTTGCAGTGAAGGATATGGTAAAAATATATTGCTTTTTATTTGTTCTTTTTGCTTGGTTTAGGTGGAAAGTTCTTAAAAAAAACTTGTTCTATTGATTGGCAGGAGATCTGGTGAACCAAGCAAGAGGAAGCCATACTTGCCTGTTGATAAACAGTTCTTGATAACCAGAAATGGTAAATTTAATCTCAATATCCCTGGAACGTTTAGTTTCCTGTAAGATGTTTTTTTTTCTTTTTTACTCAGTAGATAGTTTTATTTTTGTTATAGAAACTTATTATTCTATAATTGATTGTGATCATTAACTTGTATTATCTATTCTAGTTATAGTATCTTTAGTTAATATAAGTATATAATATTGCCCCATGTGTTGTGTTCAATAAATACGTTTGGTATGTTGTTGTAAGAGGGCTCTGTCTAAGCAGTGTATAAAGCTGTCTGAATAGGGTTTAATACGTTCTGCGTAAATGAGAGTTTTCCTCACTTGCAGAAATTAGTTGAAGGATACTTGCTTAGGCTGCTCACAGGAGTGACATATTCACGCATATTCTGATATGGCATTTATAGGTGGGAGTTGCTTTTTGGTTATTCTCCCCATTTTAATTAATTAATTAATTAATTTCAGTTTATTCAGAGTTTTAAAGCTTAACTATTATATTTAAGAATGGCAGGGGAAGTCTTGTGAATCAGAGACTGGGAAAGAGTCAAAGGAGAAGGATACATCAGTTGCCCTAAAGGTATACTTGTATAAAAAATCAACGTTCTCATACTCACTAAGAAAATTAATTGTTAATTGTTTATTTTTTTTGTACTCGAAAAATGTATGATTAGATGAGAATATTTTTACTACAAAAACTTATATTCCCCATTCTCTCTGTGCAAATTGTCACCCTGGGTTTGTAATATAAATATCCTCTCTGTGGTACCCCCGACCCCAACATTATCCTTCAAATGATTCTCCTTGGCAATGTGGAAAGTGATCTAAACGATAATAGTTGGAAAAAGACTAAATTTAGTGTTGGTAAATGCTCATCAACATGGACTAAGTATAAATATTTTATGTTTAATTCGTAATGTACTTTAACATTCTGCTGGTATATGTGTAATCTCTCATGTTGTGGAAATTGTTTGCAGCACCATTATTAATTCTTCATGAATATTAACTACAAGATTACATAGTATTTTACTGCTTTAAACTGGTAACATATTATGTGTATGTGACTGATAACCTCTGCATATATACTATGCACAATGTAAACAATACACTGTTCTATATTTAGAAAGGTAACAATGTCAAAGAAGTTAATTAGAAAACAATGGCTAGCTATACAAAAATCATCCGAGTGTGTAGTAAAATTATCAATTTTCTAAACTGATTCCTTTAATTTTTTTAACCTCACCTATAAAATTTAACAATAATTTAGTTTATTTAGAAATCTTTCTTTTCTTTTCTGCTCCCATCTAATAAGTTATAAATGATTATACACTTATATTATATGTATGTTGTCACTGTGTCACAGGTGGACGAGCTCCTCAGCAAGGTATCTGAACTAACTGTTAGATATTAACATGACCCTCCGTATATATTTCTGCTTTCTATGAAGTATAAGTACCTATAGAGTAGTGTAGTATAAAAAGTCCTATTAAGAATTAATGAATGTAAACAAAAACCTGACCAAACATCCAATATGTACTCCATCTTACAACTCTTTAAATCTTGTACTAAAAGAATAACACTATTAAGATTAGTTTTTATAGATGTATACAAAAGGTGAAAAGCTTACCAAACATTAAATGTATTCAAAGACCCTTCAAGTGCTGGTCTGATTAGTTAGGCTTAGCTTGCAGGGATTTTATTAAGTGTGAAAGTACTGGGAGCTATATGAATTATTAATTGTATGATCAGTTCTAATCTTCTATCATTTCAATCATTCACATATTGTAATAAATAAAGAGCCAAATTCTGTTTTACTGTTTTGTATTGGCACGAACGTCATCTTGGAGATGTCAACAAACAACTGAAAATCAAGGTTTCTTTTAAATTGTCTTTGGTACTCATTATCCCTATGAATTTAACATATGTGTAGACCTGTGGTAGTGTATTTGTTATTTTTAGTGACAAGTAACTTTTTGATTGTTTTGAAAAATGCAGAAAGAGTCAGGAGGACAAGAGTATAGGGGTGCTCCTGCATTTGGATTTTGAAAATTGAAATAATTATGTAACTTTAGATGCTTGGGTATCATATAACATGGATCACTAAAGATCCTTCAGGAGTGTTTCTCTTACCACTTTGAACTTGTATTTGCTATTGGGTTTGATGTAATAAAATCATAAATGTATACGTTGTTGGAATTATGCTGAAAATGGCTGGAAACTAAAAAATCAGAATTTGGCTATTCTGGAAATACAAACTTGCGACGGATGTTCATCACATATTCTGCTGTAAGTTGGCCCTAATTCCTAACATATGACAATTTTTTCAGTCTGAAGTTTCTAATTTACGACGTAAATTTGCGTCCTATATTTATGTTATATTTTATCAAGGTGGGACCCACAAGAAAATATCCGACGATATTTTCCGTCGTAAGTAGATTTATTATTTTATTGAGTATGTGGGCCCCTTCTTCCTAACTTGCGACGCAATTTTATCTTGTGACGAAAAAATGAACTTACTACTCGACCAAAAACGACGACTTTTTTCCGTCGTAAATGGCTCAATTACGATGATTTCAGTTCAAAAAAACCGTCGTAAATGATCAGATTTATTGTAGAGATTTTTGATAAAATGAATATGTTGAATGTCATGATAATAAAATTTCAAAATTTAAAATAAATTAATCAACAAATGATTTTTTAGTATTTTCTTCGCATTCATTATTTTACTAGTTTGGAACTATGTGATGTCTCTTTTTAATATTCATACGACTTTTTATTTTATTGAAAATTGTAAATTAATACATTATCTTGATGGGTTATAAAAATTAATATATGTTTTCATTCGTACAAGTAATGATGGATTGCCTTCAGGTTACCGAGATTATAAACAATAAAGATTTGGATCATTCATCATTTGTAGTGGTTTTTGAAGATGTATTTCATCTTATGCCTATGTTTAAGGCAATATCTTTTCATCAAAATAATTGTGTTAATAAAACAACACCCCACTCGTTAGCTAGTTAGCTCTTTCACTAGATTACCTGTTAGCCTGCTGGCTTGATTTTTGATTTTTTTGTGCTTGTTTCTCCTTTAGTAAATATTACCTTTATCTTTCAAAAAATATTACATCCCTAACAAAACTTTTAGAAATATGAGTCAAGAATATTGAATATTGGATTCCCTCCGTATTGCCTTGTATGGGTGGCAACGTTCAATGTGGGATTTGTGTCGGGTTGACTCTGCCCGAACTTCTCTTTGGTCTTACCCGAACCAAACCCCGACTTGAAATAAATTAGGGAATTTGAACCCAAACCCAATCTGGTGGGTATCACCATTATAAAAGATCGACCTATTTGACTGGAACTCAAGTGGCTCGTGTCACACAAAATTACCCAAAATAATCTGACACAATCAGATATTTAGAATAAAGGAATAAAAAATAAACTAGCAGACTTTAATTTGGAGGGTCACCCATATACCATACAAATGTAACACAAGACACTAGTACGAAGTTTACAAACTTTTAAAAATACTTGAATACAGAACAAACTACAGTTAATCATTGAAGTAAAAATTCCAATAAATTCCAACTCCTCATTGTATCTTCCAAAAACTCTCCTTGAAATGCGAATGTATCCACCGGACTTGCACCTGATAAAGGAAGATTTATGTTCCAAATTAATATTATTCAAATATGAATAGATGCAATTGTTTGCACATTTATCCATAAATAATTAAATGCATTCTACGATATTAAAAGAACCCTGGATCCAGTCTTGATTTAGTATGACACATTATGTTTACTGAAGCAAATTGCATCTAAGTTCATTGCATTACAACTTTGATTTTATTTCTCTGGAAAGAGCCTAACGGTAGAAAATATGGTCGTTCCCATAATTATGTACACTCCATCCCCGGGCTAGAAAAACTGGCTATCAGGAACAAATTTTTTAGTTTTCAGCCCTTTCATAGATAGATTAATAGTGAAGGCCCTGATACTCTTTAATAGTTTCCCTCAATCCTACGATTTGACAACAACAAATATACCCAATACTAATACCAATACAAATAACAATGATTTAAATCTAATAAATGGGGGTGGTCGATAGAATCGAACCCGAGTCCCTCCCCTAAACCGAGCTCCGATACCGTATAAGTAACATGTCGCTCTAAAACCTTAAGCTGTTAGCCGAAGGTCCAACCAGCATCTTATACTCTTAAGTTTTAGATTTCTGGATTTCTTATTCTTATTGCTCTTTCGTATGCTTTTTCTTTGAGTTTTAGTATATTTTGCTTAGCAACAAAAAGAAAGAATGTTCATTGCATTTACCAAAACTGATCATGCCGAGCAGATCATACCAGCATATTTTTATGAACGAAAAATAAAATCACAGATCAAGTACTAGCAGAGACACAGTCTAGAACATTAAGGAGAAACTAAAGGGAACAAATTAACAAAAGATAATTCAGTATACCATAAGTAGCGAAGTGTAGACTCTGGCACTGTTGCTACCTGCTAGCCGCTACTGTCTGAAAGAAGCAACATCTACATATATCAGCAGCCACAAAACATTTCAAAAATGCATAAATTAGGAACATCCAGTGCATATAACCTTTTACTCTCGTCCTTATTAAGGGTCAAATTCAAGATATTTATCTTTAAATATTTCTTCTATTTCTAACTCAGCAGTTCCAAAATGGAAATAAATGTTTTTAACTAGGCCATTCCTTGTGGAGTGACAAGACTAAAGAATGTTTCTCTCAAAGAAATGTTGGAATTCCAAGTTACACAAATTAGAGTGCAGCTATTACTTCGCTGAAAAATGGAAATGCATATATTCACAAGAAAAATATAAACCACCCACTACAAGAAATATGGGATCACACATCGGTTCAGATGCGATGTTAAAAAAAATCTGAACCGATGTCTCGCGTGTGATGTTAAATGTTATCAGCCTTTGACATCGGTTAACAGCCGATGTCTATTATAGTGCTATTAAGATTAAATGGGATGTCTTTGCAACACATTTCAGCTTATATTACATTATTTTTAGGTGAATATGAGTATATTATGAGGTATTTATCCATTAAAATATGAAATCTACAAGCTCTAAAAGCCATTTATTAAAATTCTTTTGAACAAACCGATGTGAAATGCCAGATCAGACATCGGTTAGATTAGTTGCCCGATGTGAAATATTTTATCAGACATCAGTTATATTAGCCCCCGATGTGAAACGATGGATAAGATACAGGTGTTCTTCACGAAATCGGTGTTAAATCTTTTTGTTTAACATCAGCCAATTTCTCTAACTGATGTTATTTGACTTAAAATACATTGAGTTTCTTTTCGGAACCGATGTCAAATGACTATTTTATATCATTTTTTAGTTCTTTTTCATTTAATATTATTTTACCTGATGTCTTTTGTACATTTTTTACATCGATTTACATTAATCATTATGATGTTAATGTTCTGTAAATTGCATGTCGTCCTGGTACTATTTACAACCCAAGGAACCAATTGCATCTACAACAAAAAACAACCAAACAATGCTAACATCCCAACAAAAAATATCAAAAAACATCCAACAGAAACATAAAAATAAATTGATAGCAGATTTCTTAACATTCACTAAAACAAACTCAATTTGTACACATATTCAAGTCTAAAATAAACATCCCAACCAAAAATAATAAAATCCAAATTCCCTAGTTATTACATCCGACATTATAAACATCTCTAATGCTTGCATGTACCACTAATTGCATCATGATGTTGCGCAATTGCCAAAATATCAGCCAAATTCCGTAGCCAATGTGGTAAAAGTTGGCTGCAACTTTATTACTTGACCCTGAAAACATATTGAATAATATGTTTCCTTTTACCTTATATATAATGTAGGAAATATATGAAATGGAAAAGCAGTACTGAGGTTCATGAGGGTGAAACATACCCACTCAACCAGACTCTCGTCACCCAGTGGCTGAGATCCATCCACAGGTTTACGCCCAGTGATGAGCTCTAAAAGAACTACTCCGAATGAGAAAATATCATATTTTTCAGTCAGCTTGCCACTTGATGCATACTCTGGAGCCATGTATCTGACAAATCACCAGCCAAGATTCATCGGATAAATTGTAAATAAAAAAAATTGAAGAATAAAACCCTGATGATTGTAGCCACGGAATTATGTTGGACAAAAGAAGATTGAACACTTAAGTAAAACAAGGAAAACCAGGGTGTCATTGTTGCAACAATTTGAGTACCTCTAGGCTTTGTCTATATGAAAAGTAAATATAGGGTGTCATGTTGTCTCAAGATTACACGAGTAGTGATGTCCTGCTTATTTGCCAAAATCAGTAGTGATGATCCTGATAGCCTCTGTTATAAAGAAAGAAAGAAAAATTATGTATCAAAAAGATAAATAGATATACTTGACGAAACTCTTAAGCTACAGAAAAGATAGCAACACGTTTACAATATATAGAAAGTTCAATGACACGGTGAATTTCACGTTTATTTAATATTAAAGCTAACCTGTCTTCCTGAAGAAGACTTTCCCAGATAGAATTACAAAAAGCATTGCCCAGAGTGCGAAATAAATCCAACATCGTAGGTTCCCAAACCTTGACATCTGGATTTATGGACCTGACATGTCAGTAAATAATAGCTAGCACATATAAGATTCCCAACAGGCTCAGATCCAAGAACACCGCCACAAAGTAGAGTTTCTAAAGTTTATTTATAAGCTATGTGGTAGTAAATTCTAGAAAGGAGATAATTGACAGAACATGACCAGCTTAAAGATGTCTAACATACGCAGGAGACCAGCACACAAAGATCAGGATTTCAGCGGTAATGGGAATACGACATTACCTATCTCGAAAAAAGGCAGGAAACAAGCACACAAAAAGTTTATAAATTATGCTTTAGTCAACACTTATTAAGTTCTGTCAATTATAAATGTAGTTTATAAATTATTGTTAAACTCCTCAAACAAGGACCACCACCTTAATTATAACTTCTATATATTTCTCACAAAATATGTCTGTGTTCAGAGGGGAGGCACTTTTCATTCTAACATTATGCAATGTAAATTATCATAGAGGATGTTGACAATTAGATAAGTTGCATTGACTAATTAATTAACATTCATATTATCTTTTAATATATTAGCCAATATCATGTGTTACATCCTTAGTGTTTATTGCAGGAAAGATCTAGCACATATGCCAATAAACACAAACAGTTGCAGTGATTCACCTAATTAAGGTTTAATGTTACCAGAATAAAGGCAGGCCACCTAAAGTATGGTGAACTAGTTTGGTTAATCAATTTATATTCAACTTTAACCAGGAACAAGTGTGTGAGATTATACTTTTAAAGCACAGGTCAATATAAGTTCTTAACATATAGGACACCTTTAGCGAAATATTGTAATCTATCTTGGTGAGAATTCATTTGACCTTAACGAAAGTTCTACCATTCCAGCTGTCTACAAATAGACATCAAAAGTAAAATAATAACAGTCTATTATACTCAATGATATGCAAACTGAGCAAAAAAAATAGTTAAATGATAACAGGAATATGCTCTAGAGAGCACATCAGTAGGCATTCATTACAATAGAAATTTACAAGCTTAATCAAACCTTGGGTCACCTAATTCATGTATAATGCAGAAAAGTTAGGAAGCAAGTTAAGTGCATTATACAGGAACATATATGAAGTACAAGTGAGTGCACTGATACTTCTAAAATGACATGCATAACAATATAGGGACAATGTCAGAAGGAAAAATACAGAACATTCCTAGCTGACTTTGTAATAGTCTATTTTGACTTGAAGGTTCCAATATACCAGTGGCAATTCATCAAAATCTATTATCACTTGTACCACCTGATTAACATATAATTTTAACAAATTAGAAAGCATGGTACATGATTAGTAGACATGTAGGACAAACCAAGTAGACTAGTTCATTCTTAATTAGCGAGGATCCAATAATTATAATAATCAAGCAGTACATTTATTATACTACTACTTAATGCATTCAATTCAAGTTGTAAGATATCAGTTAATATACATACCCCTTTTTAAAAAAAAATATCAGTGTAAAAATATAACAGTAACAATACATTATAATACACACCACCAAAATCAACAGATTATTTCTCAATTTCTCATTAACTCAAATTTACCTTGATCAGGCAGGTCACATATCATGCCAAAAATATGAGGATCAAGAAAGATAGTAGAAATATGAGAATGAGGTGTCATTTAGACAATAAAACTTATATCCTAACATGCTTTTTAATGTCCATGAATTTACTTCTTATGCATGAATAATAAATAATCTTTAATCTTATTTCAAACAAAGTCATCAAAGAATACATGGCATTAGACTTTAGTGGCTTGTAATTATCTTAATGTGCAGAAAAATTGATCCTTATGCATTGTACATATATGAGTAGAGTAAAGTATAAGCATCCAGGTGTTTCAGCAAGTTGGAAAAGAAGTCAAGATTAGCATAAATACGGACATACACTACAAGAAAAAAGTCCATATACATCGCTTTTTGGCCGATGTCTATGTTGTTTCCCAACCGATGTTGATGTCGGTGATGTCTATTCTAGACATCGGTGAATACCCGATGTCTATACTGGATTAGACATCGATTTTAGTTAAAAAAACAGATGTCTATGTGTTGATTATTAGAACAAAATGCTATAAGTAAATTATTTAATAACTAAATTACACCTAATTAAACATGTTAAACATATCATGAGCTATGTTTTTTGTCACAAAAACATCGATTTTAGTGAAAAACACTGTTGTCTATGTGATGATTTTTCACAAAAAATGCTATAACAAAATTATTTAATAACTAAATTACACCTATTAAAACATATTAAACATATATTGAGCTATGTTTTTTGTCACAAAAACATCGATAATTTTGACAGAGGTGATGTAAAATGGCATATTAAACATCTGTTTCTTTAATGAAAGGTGATGTCTAATTAAGCGTATAGACATCAGTTTTTTCTAGAATGAAGTGATGTCTATTTGTCATTTAGACTTGAACATGTTAGTCTTTCACATCAGTTATTTGCCTTAAACTGATGTACATTGCGTTTTTTGACATCAATTTTGTTTGGTTAAAAGTGATGTTTATAACGTCACTTGACATCAGTTTTATCTTAAACAAAGTGATTTCTATGTACATTGCGTTTTTTGACATCAGTTTTTTACCTTAAAGTGATGTACATTATCTTTTTTGACATCTGCTTTTCTTAATTAAAAGTGATGTGTAAGAAATTTATAGACCAAATTGTGTAAAATTTTACATCACTAATTTTCTAAAAAAGCGATGTACTCGTTACTAATATGCATTTGTTATAAATTAAACCGATGTCCTTTACTGCATAACCAAAACTAAAACATTGGAATAACACGCATCCATACAAATCTAACCATTCAATCATTCATACATTTAAACATTCAATCATCCGAAAACCACCAACACCAACCCCATCATCTGCATCAATCATCCAAAAATCACCAACACCAACCCCATCATCTGCATCACTCATTCAAAAACTACAGAATCTACATTACCAAATGTACAACCCCCGGCATTTGCAAACCTATACAACAACCCCAACATTCATACACTTACATTCTTACTACACAGAACCGTCTAAATTACCAAATGTACGACTATGCAAAAGAAAAGACCTTGAGTACAAGAATTGATCAGATATGCTCTTGGATGAACTGCAGAGCCTCAATGCGAACTTCATCTAGCTGTTCAATGCTGTAACACGATCGAGTCTTGGCCAACCACTACAAATTCCAAACAAATAAAATTCAGTACATGAATGAAAAGTAACCATATCGAAAAGTAACCATATCTCAGTATATAGCAAACTGGAAGCGTCAAGGTAATACCTTTTTAGCAAAATTCAACTTGTCATCATCGATAATTTCTTTCGTGTATCGCATTATTATATACGCACATTCAATCCCACCGGGTTGTTTGGGAGATCCCTATTTCATTAATTAAAAGACAAATGAGGCATGTCAAATAAATCATATATATTAAGCACAAATATTAGGTACTCGATCTATTGTACTTACACTAAAAAACTTTGTCTTGGCCATCTTGTTGCCCCTGCCGGTTTCAGAGTTGTAACTTTTCAAAGCCCTGCATAAAAAAACATAAAATCTTATATAATGTACAGAAATGAACATGCAATTATACCAAAATGTTACGTTAATAAAAATTTACCTTGATAACGGCTTTTCTAGTTTTGAAAATTGTGTCGGGTGAGGTAGTGGATTCGGAATATATATTTCCCCTTCCTAGATAACGACCAAAATCCAATGCATACTATTTTCATAAAAAAACAAAGATAGATAGGACACATCACATAGAAATTTGTACTGTACTATCCATGTTTTTAATTTTCAGTATTACAATAAGTACTTACTTCTGATTATGGGGAAGAAAGAATAGGCGATCCGGGTTACCCTCTCTCAACCGGTTTAAAATGTATGCTTCAAAATCAGCATTCACGTGATATGTGGATCCGGGGTCAATAAAAGCAAATGTCTCCGCCAGTTCTGGTATTTCACTAATCTCAGAATGCAAGTGCCTATCGAAAGAGTGCTGATATTAAAATGCAAGTTCTGGAAAATTACAAACATTAAAAAAAATGATCATTAAAAAGAAAAAAAAGGTAACTTACGCCATGTAACTTGCAACTACTGCTTGGCTCAACATTTCAAACTCCAATAAAGACACAACATTCTCATTTAACAAATAAATTGTTTTTTCATGTCCAAACACATTCGGCTCACATCGAACCTGGATACTGACCCCGGTAGTTTTCATCCAAGTTGTTGCATGTTTATACAACAGCTTAAATCCCTTTGGCACTTTCGCACCTAGCTTTGCTTGAAGAAATTGTGCCTTCAAATCCTGCAACCCGTCATTCTTTTTTATTTTTTCAGCACTTGTTCGGGGCCTTTCTTTTTTTTGCACCTGGTGATAATATAAAACCAAAATAAAAAGTACATACCACTTAATTTTTAATATCTTGAAATGAACAATTTATTTTCAAAATTCAGACAATATTATACATATATATATTATTCATTATACCGTAACATTTGTGTAGCTAATTAATTCCTCAGGCCATGCCAAAAAAGATCCTAGAGCATCGCGGACAGTCATCATGTCATCACCACGTGTCTCAGCTGGATGCAAGGCATCTGGTGTTATGAGGCCATCAATAGAGACACATTGATGTCCAATTGGTATATCAACTCCATGTACCAAATCAGTTAAATTATCCTCGCGAGGATATACCATACCAAATGCAACCTTATTCTCAAGTCTCTCGACAGATAGCTCACAAGATCGTTGGGCCTATAATATTTAAATAAACAAAATTAAAAAATTAAGGTAACAATGATTTACCTTAGTAAGATAAATGACAAGGTTGCTCACAAAATTAAAATAACTTACGTGACTTCCAGGAGGTGAAGGCCTAGTTGGGTCATCTGTAAAAACACAGTCATCATCTTCATATAACAACACAACTCCTCTTGCAGGTGGTGGATTTGACTTCATTTCTTTATCCTTTTCCGGATCGAAACTTGCCTTTTCAGATGGAATTGGAGAGTGAAAAGTACCTCCACTTTCGATCACTGACTCCAAGCGATCAATCTCTGCCTCGAGAGCTTGCATTTTTTTTCAAGCACTTCATCCCTTTGTCGATCACGGGCCATCAACTCTGCCTTTGTGATTCAAAGCTCTGGCTCTCTTGGCAAATTAAAGTATTATTTTGGAGTGATGTACCCTCCAACAGCCCGAACCCTCCCAGAATGCTCACGACTCTCCAAAGCCGTTGTCAGAACATCTTCAGCACCAGAAAACTGAATCTCACCCTTCTTCTTGTTTTCCCACAATGCGTTTTGTTAACAAGAAAATAAATTAACCAAAATGGAGTTAACTAGTTTTCAATAAAAGATAAATAATAATTATTTCGCATAATTGTAATCAGTATGATTAAAGGCCAATTAACTAAAACATTGGCAGGGGTCCTATTTATACTGATTCGCCTACTTTACTGATTTATGTCGTCCTAATTTTACTGATTCACCTACTTTAATGTAATTTAACCAAAATTAAAACTTACAATTTTATCGCATATAACAGCTAAATCTTCATCGACCTCTTCGACCTCTTGTCCGTTTTTCGGCTTACGGGCCTTTTGCCAAAAAATCGCTCTATCCGGTTCTTCTCCCGGATTCAACCTTCCTTTTTTAGTTGTTACAAATAAAATAAAATACAGTAATACAAATAACTCCAGGGCTAAAAAATGTAGGACTCTAATTTATTATGGACTGACCTATTATAAATTAAATACAGTTATACAATTAAATGAACTTTTCTTACCTCATCTTCTTTTAAACCGATGTAGCCCTTTCTTGACAACCGGTGATGATATTTTCTCTTAGACACTCTTTCACTTTGTGTGTCATGAATTTCCTAAAAACATGTCACAAGATTACAAAAATTACAACAGACAATGCAAAAAAATCACCAAAATCATATATTACAGAATTAAAACATACCTTCCACTTAGAATCAGTCCTCTGTCTCACAAACCTTTTCCAGGTTGCCTTACTAATATAATCATAGTCTCTTGGTGGCTTACTCAGCTTCTTCTTTTCTCCAATAAATGGTAGCACATACTTTCTCATCAAATCAGTCTTAAACTGTCGCCATTTAGAGCTTGCTGACTTTAGGACCATGTTTTCAATTTCTGGTTTAACTTTGAAGGTAGCCTGAAAAAACACAAGTTCACAAAATCATAACAGGAAAAACTTATATTCAAGATCTACATTTGATAATAATTTTTTACAATTGATCTAGTACCTGGAGATCTAACCAAAGCTTTGATTTTAATTCAGGGTCTACATTTGGCCACGTAGGAATGTCGATTGGAATCATAGTCCTAGCCAACATACCAATGTAAGACTGCAAACGGGCTCTAGTTTCCCCATTAGGAATCCCCCATTCATTGGCAGTGACTTCAACTTTCTTCCCGCGAGCTTTCTTGACAATCACTTTGTACATTGACAGACGCCTCGCTTACCCCCAGACTTCCTTGTAGCAGTATTAGTTGTAGTATTTGTCTGTTCTGAGTTAGTCGGTTGAGATTCCGATGCATGCCCTTCATTGTTTTCATCATTGTTCGGAACATTCTCCAGCCGCTTGGGGCTTCCACCGCTAAGATTCTGTGATGCTGTCTTTTCTGATTGCTTTCGCATTTGCTTTTTTGGTGCCATTCTTTCCTCTTCCTCTAATATGAAAAATTAACTAATATTAAACAGATTAGAACAACTACACAGTTCATGGTATAATGTCTAACAGATATCCAGAAAATTAAACAAAATTCTCATTTAATTGTCAAGAAAAATTACAGATAGACTTCTATAACTACATTGAAAAATTACAAGAAAACAAAGAACACAAGATACATTACAAATAAAAAGAAAAATAAAAAATAACAAGAAAAATTACAAATAAGGAGAATATATAGCTAGACTCCTATAACTTTTTAACCCATATACCCTCAACATTTTCTCTTCTATTATAAACACTTGCATCATCAATATTAGCAGGGTCACATGTAGGGATATTAGAACAGAATGGGGGAGGGTTCCAGGAGGTGTCTTCAGGAGCATCTTCATTGTAAACATCATGATAGTCTCTAGTTGTCGCCGATAACACAACGGACCAATTAGCATCAACTGGATCCTCAATATAAAATACTTGGTTGACTTGGTCAACAGAGACATATTTGTCCTTTTTGTGACCTGGTCGATTGAAGTTGACAAGGGTGAAACCAAGATCATCGGACTTGACACCTTTGTCACTTGCTGCCCAAGTACATAAAAACAGAGGGGTCTTGAATGCGTGGTAGTCTAATTCCCATATTTCCCTGATCACCCCATAAAATTTTAAATCACTCTCTAATAGGATTCATGTCCTTAGCACTAGAGACTTGGACTGTCCTCGCAACTAATGACACACCACTATTCTGAACTACCCTTGCATTATCTCGATCCTTTGTGTGGTATCGGACCCCTTCAACATCATAACTTTCGTAAGTCAAAACTGAAAATGAAGGTTTCCCAGCCAACCATCTTATAGTTTCAGATACGGCTTCCACATTTTCCCTCATTTCTGTACTGACCTACATATAATTTATTGATGCATATAAGTGGCTACAAATTTAAAAACACGACTTATAAAAATAAAAGAGAAGGAAAAAGAATGTAAACCAACTTTTTGTTCAAACCAATCGGCAAATTGTCAATTATGCTCTCCCAATAGCCACTGTACACTCTTCTTTTTCCCTCGATAAATCTCTTCCAAATATTTTTTATGCAACTTGAAATTACTTACATCAAATTCTACTAAACTATACCAAATACAACTTTAACAATTATATGTATACTTTTTATGTTTTACTTACATAACATATGGTTCCACTTCCGAATTATTACGAAGAACTGAAAGATGAGCCTCATCTCGTTCTTTTTCCGCAACTGACTTCATAGTCACACCACCGATTGGACCAAAATTTTTTTCTTCATCTTTCGGAAGACCGGTTGTTCTACTACTCCCGCTATAGAACTCACTGCAAAATTCTATTGACTCTTCTTTGAGGTAACCTTCAGCTATAGAACCTTCTGGATAGAATCAGTTTCTTACGTAACTCTTCAATATTTTATTAAAGCGTTCAAATGGAAACATCCATCTATAAAAAACCAGTCCACATAATCGCAGTTCCCTTACTAGGTGGACCATAAGATGTATCATAACATCAAAAAATGATGGAAGGAATATCTTCTCTAACTCACACAGGGTCAATATCACATCTGCTTGTAATTTATTCAAGTTTGACACATCTACAACTTTGTTGCACAGAGAGTTGAAGAAAAAACACAATCTTATGATACTAACCCTAACATTTTTCGGAAGCACTGAACGAATGCAAACATGTAGTAGTTGTTGGAGAAAGATATGGCAGTCATGGGACTTTAAACCATACAACTTTATATCAATCATCGATACACAATTTCTTATATTTGAAGCATGTCCGTATGGAAGTTTCATATCGTACAATGATGCCAATATTGCTTGTTTTTCTTTCTGGGAGAGAGTATAAGGGGCAGGAGGTAGGTATGTTCTTTTCTCACCTACTTCTGGAGCTAAATCAGGCCGTATTCCCATGTCAACCAAATCAAGAAGCGAGGCAAGGCTGTCTTTACTCTTGAATTTCATGTGCAGAAGTGTCCCAATTATATTATCACACACGTTCTTTTTGACGTGCATGACATCTAAACAATGTCGAACATGGTGAAACTTCCAATACTCTAACTCAAAAAAAACTGACTGTTTTTTCAATGGAGACTCCACCTTTTTTGGCTTCCCCCTTCCCAAAACTGAACCTAAGTTGTTGTTGTTGCCCCAACACTTCCTCTCCGCTAAGTGGTTCAGGTGCACAACCAAATTCTTGTTCTCCATTAAAATTTGTCCTTTGTCTCCTATACGGATGATAAAGATCTAAATACCAACGATGTCCTTGGTAGCTCATTTTTCTACTACGACTTAGATATTTAGCCACGGTCTGATCACCGCATACTCGACATGCCCTATAACCCTTATTAACGCACCCCGACAAATTTCCATATCCCGGAAAGTCATTTATTGTCCACATCAAGATTGCCTTTAGAGTGAAAAAGGATTTGGTATAGGCATCGTACACGTTTGGTTCACCTTCCTTAAATCATCGATCAGTGGCCGGAGATATACGTAAATATCATTACCAGGCTCTTGTGGGCCTGAAATTAATGTTGTTAACATCATAAACTTCCTCTTCATGCATAACCATGGAGGAAGATTATATGTTACTAACATAACTGGCCAGCAGCTGTACAGATTATTTAATCCATTGTTGTGTGGATTTATACCATCGGTCGCTAATCCTAAACGTATATTTCTTGCCTCGCTACAAAACTCAGGCCACCTACAATCTACATTCCTCCAAGAAGGAGAATCAGAGGGGTGACGCATCTTTCCATCTTTGGATCGATTATTTGCATGCCAACTCATTAATTCAGCAGTAGATGAAGATTTAAACATTCTTTTAAATCTTGGGATTATCGGAAAATACCACATAACCTTAGCTGGCACATTTACCCTAACTTGACCATCTTTCCCAACTTTCCAGCGAGGGAGATGACATTTGGGACACTCGGAAGAAGACTCGAGAATTGGACCCCTGTGTAATACGCAGTCATTTGGACAAGCGTGGAATTCAATATACTCGAGGCCTAAATCAGTCAAGGTTTTCTTGGCTTCATACATATTAGACGGAAGCAGATTATCTTTAGGAAGAATTGATCCAATTGATTGAAGCAGATCAGTAAAAGCTTTATCAAGAACTCCAAACCTAGCCTTCCAATTATGTAATTTTAAGGACCGACTCCAGTTTAGTACACTCACTTCCCTCAAACAGAGGTTGTTCTGCATCGGCAACAAACCTCTTAAAGTTATCTGACTCTTTATCGCAATCTTCCCTACTATAGGCTGCTTCACACACGTTAAATGTTTCTGAAATTGGTATGGGCTTCGAGGGAGGTCAAGTACTACCAACAGATGACCTAGTACTATTATCATGGTTTTCTCCATGCCAAATCCAATCAGAATATCCTAAACTAAACCCTGATTCATAAGGATGACCTCTGATTATATTCACAGAAAACTTTTTGAAGTTAGAGTAGTGTGCACAAGGACAAGGAATTTTCTTGGGGTTTTTAGCATCTTCCTCGGCAAATATCAAGAAGTTTTCAACACCAATTTCATACTGCAGAGAATCCCTATCGGCTTTTATCCATGACTTATCCATTTAAAACCACCTGGTATGTCACTAAAAAATTTAGTATAAGGCTTATATTTATTTTATAAGTCTAATATTTATTTTAGAAGTCTAACTTGATTTTAAGTATGACATCCACACATAGGGAAGACTATAAACGACATAAGAAAACTGAGAATTCATATTATACATAATGCATATTATACATTTTAATGTTATATATTTTATTATAATATGATATGAATAGATTTGTAATGCATTACGTAATTCATATTATATATTTAATTATAGTACTAGTACTATATATTAACTAGTCATTCAG
The DNA here is from genome assembly GCF_009905375.1 of Apium graveolens. Taxonomy (NCBI): domain Eukaryota; kingdom Viridiplantae; phylum Streptophyta; class Magnoliopsida; order Apiales; family Apiaceae; genus Apium; species Apium graveolens. Next base: position 164,223,446 of record NC_133647.1, read on the forward strand.
TACTTAATGTATAATCACTATATAATTAACCATAGTATAATAGTCAGATCACGGATGCAGATTGTCAAATTATAAATGTACTATTTTCAACTAAACACTTGCATACACAATCACTAAATTAACCACACACTTGCATCCAAAATTCATAACACGACTAAATTTGAATATAATATACTAATACCAAAATGAATTCTCCTGCACATAATTGCAAATAAAACAAAACTGAGATTTCATATAATACATAATGCATATTATACACAACACATAGATCAACATAAGAACCAACTGCATAGCACATAGACAAAAAACACACTATCAAAACTAACAAAACAAATCAAATGTATAAGCGTACAAAACAGAGTTGGAGAAGAAAACTCACCGAAGATCGAAAAATCAAACAACACTAATGTCCTGCAAAAACAAATCACAATATTACAAACAAATGAAAACCTAATTTACGAAAATAAAAAAAATAAACAAAAATATAAATGTACAACTAAAAAATCCAAATTACCTAAAGCTTTAAATCTTTTTCTCAGATTAGGTCGTGTATACAACAAGAAGAAAAGTATTAGCAACAAGATTTGACACTAAATTAATAAAAAAAAAGGGCCCAATTTACAAAATTAAGGTTTTGAATTCAAAAATCCTCAACTTTTAAAACTGGTCTTCATACAGAGAAGACTAGTTCGATTCAAGAAGATACAACACTTACCGAAGTAGAGAGGTTAAACGAAAGAGGCTTAACGGAGAGATTCAGAGCGGAGAGAGGTTCAGAGAGAGAGAGAGAGGTTCCAGAGACAGGTTCGATAGAGAGAGAGAGGTTCGATAGAGAGAGAGAGGTTCGAGAGATTATGATGGTGATATGATGGCCGGAGTTCAGAGAGATTGTGAGGGGAGAGAGGTTCGAGAGAGAGAGAGGGGGGGGGGGTCGAGAGAGAGAGAGAGAGGTTTGAGAGAGAGAGAACAGTTTTCTGTTTTTTAGTTTTTAGTTTTGATTTTTTCTTTTGATTTTGTGTCTGAAGATTGATTTGGGGGGAACCAAAATTTGGTTAAGGGGGGAGAATTTTGGGATTGGGGGAATGTAGAACTAAAAACTGAATGAAAATTTCACTACCGGGGGAAAAAATGGTGGGCGCGAATTTTGTTTTTTTGGTGAATTTTAGACATCGGTTTAATTATAACCGATGTCTACAAAGAACAAAGACATCATAAAAACACGGGGTGATGTCAATACTCTTTTTAACATCAGTGGCAAAGTTATGTCTAATGTGTGATGTCTATTGACATTATTCTTGTAGTGATAGTGATGAAGTTTCCTTTAACCAGTAAGTTCCAAGATACGCATTCTAAACTTCCAGTACTATACAAAATTTATAATGTAGTTTATAAATTATGCTTTAGTCAACACTTATTAAACACAAAATATGTCATTTCCAGGAATTTCTTTAAGGATCCTAGACACATTATCTTCTCGATTCGAACTATGGTCTGCGCTTTCATCATGTGATCCAGAAGAGGTATTGTTATACTCGTTACCCCTAGATTTCAGCTACAGAAGATTCATGTTAGTCCGAAACGTAAACATTTAAATGCCAATCTGATTTCTTAATGTGAAATAGGACATGCAAAAAATTTACAGAGTTTGACCTGTCGCAACTGAGAGTTCAAAAGGGAAGCAATAAAACCTTGTATTTTGTTTACCCAATCAATCCTATCTGCTTCTGTTTCAGACTAGTCAAATCAGAAAACATGGTGTTATACCTCTATAGAAACGTAACTGTATTACAAAGGATACCACTGGATAATTATGTTAAAATAAATACATAGAATACATAGAATTCAAGATGAACCTTATCAAAAACCTCTTGATTAAACTGCTTAGTACTGCATCATTGCAGGCGACACCACCGCTTCAGGTTCCTCTTTACCGAATATCAAAACCTATATATCAGCAAAAGAAAGCATTATACCTTCAACTTCATGTAATTATTTCCAATAACCATATCACACCCCTATCCCTATTAGCCTAAATATAAATATACAGAAATAAAAAAACATAACACCTCATTTAGTACTCAATAAACTTACTAATCATTACCAATTGTCTATGAGAAGACAGAAAGATTTTTAATTTCGATAAAATTAGCACCTCACATTCACCAAAATAGAGTAGAACAAATAAGCAGTAGGTAAGCCCTAAATATATATAATAGAACTATACTAGCTAGCTAAGAATGTACTTTAACATAAATGAATAAACTGAAACGCTAACAATAAAAGAGATCGGGAGAGAGACAGGGGAGAGAGAGGGGGGGGGGGGAGCGCGCGAGAGAGAGAGGGGGGGAGAGCGCACGAGAGAGAGATGTACACAAGAACTCGACAATATTTTTGGAACAAAACCCATGGCCCTTTCCAAGCTCTAAAGCCACTACCCACTGTGACTGCTGTCAATGTTTCTGGTACTACCTTCTAAATTTCCCGGACAAGACAGTAGAAATTAATCAAATTAGAAAATTGAAAGAAATAATAAATGTATGTCTGAAGAAGAATCCAAAGAAGTTGAAATTTTGACGTTCTAAAGCAGTCTAGTGGAAGCTACATTAATGTCACATGATTCTTCTGGTCATTGATGAACATAGTCGTAACTCGTAAGTTTAAAATACTCATCGGGTGAATGTGCTTGCTTCATAATTAAAATGGACACTTCTTAAGATTCGGACTTCATGATTTGAAATGTAAAATGGGGTAATTTTTTATCTTCATTTATCTAGGTTGGATTCCACCTTTCAAGCAGTCATTTATCTACACTTTATTAGTATATATGGTTATCGATGAGCATAAATCTGCAAACCATTTTTCAAAGCTATGTGTGCGCGAATAATTCAATCTCAAATCTAATTATGCCCTAGGTTATGCAGTTACTATATACTTGACAAAAAAACAATCATGCTATATATGCCTCCCGCCGAAATAAATTAATCAGTGCCCCAAGATCCACTATTTGATGCTTGCATTCCTTGTTGTATGAAATTTATTACTCTTGTATCTCACTACAAGAGTAAGCACATAATGCATCAATTTATTTACAAAGAGAGCATATTCTATGCATACCTGAGGCAATACTTTGACAATAGTTGCTCCTGAATTGCCACCAAGTAAGTACGTTGCGAACTTAAAAGGTATTATAAAAGGTTCTTTATATCCTGGTGATAGCTTCACATACTTCAACTTTTTGAACGGAGAAGGCGTGTATTCAGGATAAAAGACAGCTTCCACAAAAAATTCCTAAAATATATTTTAGCTAAGATATTTAAAATAAAGCAATCTGAAAGCCATATGCAATTTAAAACTAAATCTCAGCAGCATGCAATAGATTAAGATATCAGGTACAATGGGCATTGTTTATTGCAGGAATATTTGATTTTTCGGGAAGCCTTACAAATTTATAAACTTAAACTACTGTTCACCAGATAATAGTTTAAGTTTACATTTTGCTGAGGAAACAAGAAAAAAGTTAAATAAATGATTACCTGAATCATAGCAGAGTCGAGAGTAAGGATCTTGGCACTATTCAATTTCGATAACATATTTATGAAATGACGATAAGCTACAATCTTATTTTCCCAAGTCGCCTTATTTTACTGGTTTGTATCCCATAGTTTTATAGATACATTTTCCAGCTCATCAACATCTAATTGGACCTGAAAGATACCAATACAACAAAGTTCGCGGAGTTTTGGTGCCACGACCACAATCTGAAAATTACAATGAGAGGGTACAAGTAATCTGGTACCGATCATTAGGCAGGCTAATTGAGGACAAGATATAGTGAAATCGGGTATGAACCTTGTTGTGAAATATAACTTGACATCCCGCACACTAACAAGTGCAGAGAAGAAATGAGTGATATTCTGAGGTAAAGGTACATCATCCAGTTCTAAATTTAATAAATCTGGAAAAGCCCAAACTTCTTGTGGCAAATTGCACCTTTTTAAATTGAGAGTTGTCAGCGCAGGCAAGCTCATAGATGACAACGACTCTGGCAACTCGACACCATCAAGACACAGAGTTGTTAAAGCAGGCAAGCATATCAGAAAAGAAACAGGTATCTTGTAGTTGGAGATATGGGGAGGGCATATCAAATGCAAAGTTTTCAAAACGGGTAACACCCATACACGATCTGATCCTGATGAATCACCGAAATCAAGAGGCGCCCTTAACTTTAGTCTCTGTGTGGTGTTAGAACTAAATGTAGACAAATTAAACGGCTGGTAATGATGAAACTCTAAATCAATATCAACCTCCACAACATTATGGTCAATTGGGTACCTAATCAACCTTCTTAAGAAACTTGGCGAAAACGGATAAACCGCAAACAACTTGAAAGAAGAAACAGGAGTTTCATGGTTTCGATTGGACAAAATATGTTCCATAAATTTGATGATACCAGAATGGGTGTATGGGAAAAGTTGGTCATACCAATCAAAAGTGAGGGAAGAGGTAGTTGTCCATACATGCCTCCATCGTTTCGAGAGAACGCTAGTTTGAACTGCTTGTCGAGTGCCAAGAAATGAGAGAATCTGATGAAGTATATCATCAGGTAAGCTGCTGAGCCTGTCCCCTGCATCTTGCTTTGCTATCTTCGGCCTCTGGTTCATTTCTATTGACCCAATCGGTTGATTTTTGTGTTGGATTAAGATTATCATCTGGGGATAGTTTATGCATCACGAGTTCAGGGTGTCAAGAGCAGCATAAACGAGGAGCAGACGATGTTCTCCGGGTTTATTCAATCGACTTTATAAAGATTTTTTTAGATTTTTATAATCCAGGATATTATATTTAGATTTTGAATAATTTGAAATCCGAAATTATTCAATTAATATTGGAAAAGTTTTTTAAAACATGACACTTAATTAAAATTTTAAGAAGTTTATTAGTATTAATTCGTGTCTTACGAATTAAATAACCCAACTTGTTATAGAAGAATATTTTTGCAATTTTTTTCGTGTGTGGTTGAGCTCTCCAAATACAAAGGAAATTAGCGGATCTACTCTTCTTCAACTTTCTCTTTTTTGATAATGTACATATAATTTCATCATAAAAAATTTCGATTGCAGATTATCTCATCTTTCCCCGTTCTCATAATTCACTTTTTATTTTAAAAAAAAATTCTAGTAGTACATCTTTTCTTCCCCCTTTATTAATTGATTTTGGATCTTTTGTTGTAAACCCGTCTTTTTTTTGAAAGATGGCCGAGAATGTAATCATTTGAGTAAAAAGGCCCAAAATGTTACTATTGAAAAATAAGGCCCAAAATATCACTTCACGACGCTATATTGTAACGTTTTGCCCATTACAATAACGCTACACGGTTTAGCTTTTTCTGCTTTTTTCAAAAAAAAATCACAAATACATACCACCGAAAATATATGTCTGTTATTCGACTGTGCTGAGAGGTGAGCTACAGTCACACTGACATACATACACAAAATTGGGGATACCCATGACTGAATTTTGCACGATTTATATAGACAACTACAATATAATCATTATAATCGCAAAGGGGATATAGATAGAGCCACCTCCTGCAACCATAAATTTCAGATGTCACTTTCTCTTTATATTGTGTTGATTATGTTTTGTCGATATTATGTGCATATTTTTTATTATTTTCAGAGATATTGTGTTTATATTATTGATGCATATGTGTTCTTAATGTGTTGAACAAAGATGATTATATATTTATGAAGTCGTGATTTTAATTTATGCTTCTGTATGTAATGTTTGCATGGCATCATATTTTGTTGCATTATAACATTTAGTGTAATATACTACTTTTGTTAATATTTCTTGAAATTTACACGATAGTTGTTGAATTTTACTTGCAGTTTTGTTAATTTATATACTTTGTAAATAATATCTCTGCTTAAAATTAAGTTGAGCAACGTTCAATTTCAACTTTCCAGTCTGCAGTATCTGGCTTGAATTGGTTATTCAGATTAATCAATTGCTATAGATATTTAAGCATTTACCGATAGAACAAGGGGAATCTAGCCCTCGTACTTTAATAGAGTTGAGAAAATATTTATAGGCCTATCTGTGCAGCTTCATTGCTCAGCTGTTTATCTAATTTAAGAAGCTGAAGTTTTAGTTGGGGAATTTAGGTCTCGGGCTGTGTTAGGAAGTAGAGAAAACATTTATAGCAGCCACACTATCTCTTTCAAATTGAGTTATTTGTATAATTTATTGCACTATTTCTCACAGAAGTATTGTTGGTAATTACATACTTCCCAGAGTTGTTTGTCTTATACATTGTCTTCTATGTTCTCATTCTTTTTATTTCTTATTTCTGTGAATTTATTCGGATATGGCAACATGTCATGGCTATAAGTAGTCGCAAAAAGTGAAATTCTGTTGAACTCAACTCTGTTCTGCATAGTCGAGTCCAGCGGTCACATGTACTTTCACACTTGATTACCTGATTTTGTCATTGCATATGTTTTATATAATTGAACTTGTTAATGTCCAATAGAGATTTTTTACTTCTATAATGGCTATCTTCTGTTATAATTATATATAACAGTAATGCACAAAAAAGAATTAAACATTCCCAGAAAGGACTGGTTCTGTTGTGATTATTGTATCTTTGTGTATATTTGTAGGCATTTAACGCCACTATCTGTAGAAAAATTTACATGTATTTTTTTATTTGAGAGAAGTCGTATTTCTGATCCTAACAAGCAAATAAGGAATTAAACCATTACAAATATCGAAAAAATTTTAAAACAGATAAATTTGTATCAATGTGAATGTTATAAGTCATATTAATCAAAGACACTACATTTTTTCTAATTTAGAGTTACTAGGTTTTAAAATGTTATATGTTAGGCTATTTAAGAAGTGATATGTCGTCTTCTATATTATCATTCTCGTTGGTTTGTTTAGTTTCTAGTCTATATTGTGCAAATTTTTTTGAACTTTTCAAGATTTACTAATATTGCAAATGTTTGCACGATGTTCACCAAGGACCTGTTAATACTACCCTTCTTCATCTTTAGGATTCACATAGATCTTCTGATATTTAGAGGTCGGGGGGTGGTGATATGCTGAAGTGTCGGCATAAAAATCCGAATAATCAAGATGATTTCCACCGCTGGATGTTCAGATGGTTCCTTTTCTTGAGGCTACTGATTTCTATGAGGTAGTTAGGGTGACATATTTTATAGTTTGATTGGAGTCTTATATTAGCTCTCGTTGAGAGATGGCACCCAGAGACTCATACATTTCACTTGCCTATGGGTGAGTTCACTATTACTCTGAATGATGTAGATATTCTTTTAGGGCTTCCTGTTGATGGTAATGTTGTCATTTTAGGGTTCATTAATATCCAAATTGGGTTTTTAGAAGCGATTAAAAGAATTTCATATAATACCGAACACGTTAGGGTTTAGGGTTCATGGTTTGAGGCGTTTAGGCCCTACACCATGGAGCCTAAACCCTAGGAACCAGCATTTAATTTCGTGTAAGATTTTAATTTAGCACTTTTTAATATTTTAAGGGTCAATAATCCCTATATTGGGTTTTAGAAGCGATTAGAAGAATTTCATCCCTAACCCCAGGAACCGAAATTTAATTTAAATCTCGAAGTGAATGTTTATTGTAATATGATTCTAGGTGGCTTTATGGTCATTACTACACTACTACGGGTGGTCGTATCCTCCCTGTTACTCGGATACTCTTGGATGGGCTGGAACCGTTGCAGTTCATATGGGAGCCTTACCCTCTTGATGTCATTGCTGATCTTCCAGCTTATTGCTTGTCTGATGAGCATATTTGGCAATACTGTGTGCCTTTGATATGTACCTTCATTGTGAAGCTTCATTTCCCTGATAGAGTTTCTAGAAAGTTTGGAATCGTGCAGACTATTCATGTTGATGTTGTCTAATCCAATGCAGAGCATAATACAAATTTGAGTGGAAATGACAAGATCAAATGGATTCAGAAACATGCAGCTAGTACAGGTATATGGGGGCGTCGGTTGGATCATACATTTGTAGGAGACTCAATTATTCCTGAGAGTGCAGTGCCCGAGTACCATCCTTGGTATTTAGAGAGGACTCATAGATTCATATCTCGTCTTGGTGCATTTAATTATCGAATTGTAATTTTTCTTCTTCTTAAATCAGTTTATTGTATAGGTTGTCCTACTTGCGTAGTTTCAGTTTAAATGTTTTATTAGTTTCTTTATTTCATATATGAATCTTGTAACATGTGTGTTCCTTCTTTTGTTGGACTTTAGGGACTTATATTTAGGGAGATATCTCAGCGAACACAGGATGTTTTTCCTGATGTGTCTCATTTTATTGACCAATGTTGTGATTTTATTAGAGACTACACCTTACATGATTTTGATGAGATGCCAGTGGAAGTTCGATGAGCTAGGCAGTTAAAGGAGAGGCAACAACCGCCCCGTCGTGGTAGACGTGCCGGTGCACGAGCTATTGATGGTAGACGAGCTAGAGTTCAGGCTGAGGATGATCATATTGCTACAGACCTTGGAGATGATGATCTACCATTATATACTAATTCTCATGATGTCCCCAACTCATCTGCTCATGGTCATACTGATCACATGGCTACAGACCTAGGAGATGATCGGGATCCTCCTATACGCGCTTCTATTGGGTGACCCGCTGATACCATTTATGTTCATGTGTCGGGATCATGTAGTCACGCCCATCACAATCATGAGATTCTGGAAAGGTTTTCAAATATTCCCCTTTTTGATCTTAGCTTGACGTCTACTCCTCAGCCTCGTACTGAGAACCCTCCACCCGAGGAGCCTTCCAATGAGATGTGTCTTATTGATAAGCATTTCACTGAGAAGCCTCCTCTTATGCATCATTCTTACCGGCCTATTGAGCGTCTAACTAGGGAGATTTCTAGTCCATCATTTAGTCTGCATGTTACTGTTGGATTTTGGGGTATAAAAACACAGAGGAAACAATAAATAAAACTGAAACTCACCAATGATCCATGCGAATAGCAATATTAAGTTTGTGGATGAGGTATTTACCTTAAAGAGTTTTACGATTATTACGTATCCCTCCTTAACGATCTACGTTGTACAGAGGAGGCGTGTGCTAGCACCAAGAAAGGACTTGTTTTCCCCTTCTCTCTCTCACCTTTAGTAGCGAGGGTTTTATGTTTTTATCTAATAAAAATGTAACCCTAATCCAAGTTATAGTTTATTAAATCTGAAATTCTATTTATTTAACAATTAAGTTTAACTCAATTATCAAATAACAACTAAATTTTGAATTTAATAATCTACAAATTTGAAATTCATTTATCCCACTTAATTAATAATAAATAATTCTAATTTCCTTTTTAATTCAAATTCAAATAAAAAAATTGAATTAATTATTCCTCCAAGCTTTTTTTGTGCAACCCTATAGGTTATTATTAATAATTTAAATATCTCACATTTAAATATAATTAATGAGCGACATCTAGTAATACGACAATGTTACCCAAGTAATAATAATTAAATTGGTGATCAATTCAACCTTTCATGAATAATGTATAATGTAATATAATTACTTCAACCAAATATTATAGATTAAACTCGGGGCATGTTATGTGCCATCTTCTTCATGGTTGAATCCACGTTTTTTGATCAATGAGTAGACTATCATTTCAAATCAACATTTGAGCGCGGAAGCACATATTCATGGTCTAGCTCACCCAAGTGGCCAATAATATCCCTTCAAAATTAAAAGGGTTAAATACTTTCTAGATTCTTCATATTTCTCACATGATTCCTAATATACCATTATTCCACTTTTATCATTACTCGGTCAAAGGCACCTTTTGATGTAACCAAAGTGTGACGCCCTCAATCTCGGGGTTAGGAAATGAGGACTCACACACCTTTAAACTAATAATTAAATAAGTATAAATCCCGATTAACTACTAACAGGATCAACAGGAAAAAGTATGAGACAAGATTACCACTACCAATCATAAAATATATCTTACAATCCCAAAATATTATTAAATAAATAATATCGATTCCGGCTGGGAACCGACAGATAACCCATTGTATCTTTACAGATTTCCTTCTAGGCGAGTGCTCACTCAAAAATACCACTACCTGCTCTGGCAACCGGAAGCCCACAATACGGTAGGGACCACCAGGTACGCTGTTACGAACAGTGCGCCTAAGCCTGACCATCTTCTTGCTTAACTGCCATGGTTAGATTAAAAATAAAACATATGAGTATAAAACTCAGCAAGTAACTCTAAAGCAGTTCAACGATATCAAATCACAATATACTTTACCAAACTCAGGGCATTCTACTTTATTTGCTCTAGGTGGCAGATTTCCAGCTTTTGGGTTAAGGAAAGGTTATGAAGGAACAATATGGAGCTTTTAAGGAACAAGGCTCAATATAGGATGAAAGCCAACATTCATCACAAATCACTAAAGGATCAGAATAAATCTTCCAGAAAGAGGAAAGCAACAGAATTTCAATTTATGGAATCAATCATATGATCAACAGATTAAAATCAGGGTTCTCGAGCTTTAAGCTCCATGTTAACACAATCAACTCTTTTGTAAAACAATATAAACCATTTTCATTTTCAAGAATCAATTTACTGAACAGAAAGTTCCAGTTCCCTTTTAAATAATCAATTAGAACCCTTGATTGGATCACTTTATCTTTCCATTTCATTATAATACGGGTGATCAGCCCGTACCGACCTCCATCCGGTCTTTAAGGTACCAATCGGCATAATTCCAGCCTTAAGTTGCTAGCCTCTTACCATGACTGGACTAGTCCCACTAGTTTCTTACGTCCCAATCCAATCCATCAGGAATTCATTTTGAAAACCTTGAGTTGGAAATAAACAAATAGGTTTTCTAAAATCCATTTTATCGTTACCAAGAACATGAAATCATTCAGACTCTTTCAAGTCGAAACTCATTCTTAAATCAGATTTTAAGAAAAACAAAGTTTAGGGAGTAATTCAAAGATGAGCAAGGAATAATTCTTAAGGATTATGTGTCAAGGATAACAAGGTACTTAAGTTAGAAGGACCAACATCTGTTTAGGGATCAATAGGGTGATCAGGAAATAAGGTATCATTTAATAGGGTACACAAAGATAATTATAGGGATTCAATACAATTCATGGCTTAATAAATAACTTGAACAGAAAGGACAGGTTATCAAAGAGTTGAATCAGTAAGCTTATCAATAGTAGTTTAATAAGATCAAAGGCAGGGTATCTTAAATCAATATCAGGGTTTCATAATTAAACAGTTCAATACTCTACATGGTATGAACAACATTCTCTTTATAACCATTTACACAAGTAATCAGAGTTACTTTCCTGAATTTGCTTTCCTTTCCTTTCCTAGCCTGAATGCCCTCACGTTCCGAATTTACAATAAAACCAAAACCTTAATCTGTTTCTCAACTCTCGTTCCTGGAATGATCACTCAATTATGATAGCTCAACTATACTTTTGACTCGAACTATACGAGTATAGCTTATATACACACAGCACATAGCACATTCTTTACTCATAGCCTTATATCACTTTACATATACTCGCTAAACCTTGACTATTTTCCCAAATCAAATACTTATAACTCGTACAAACACACAATGACATGCACGACTATTACTTATAGCTTTTAACCTCAATTAACTCAATTCCCTTTTTCTTTTATCCGTAATTCGAACCAAAAACATAATCCAACAAGCAAAAATTCAAAGGTTTCACACATAAACACTCAGTCATTCTATCATTTACCAAAAATCAGATTTTTGAATTTGAATTTCTTTGGCCTATTCGGCCTTAACCACAATCACAATCAAACCAACAATTCCTCTTTTGAATCAACATGCAATCTTATTACTTTCTAGTTAAACCTTAATTATACCAAAATCAAGTCACAAGAATCAATTCTTCTTTTTTGTTAACACAAGGTCGAACCTAGACCTTCACCATGTATTCCCAAATTTTGCATCCAAACAAATGTACAAGTCCAATTATCATAAAATCTTATTTAACATACTTAAATCACAAAAGAATATAGCCCTTTTGGTACATGCAAACATTAAGAAATTTTATCATCCAATCATTACTAATTTCCAAGAATGAACATTAACAAGTCATGATCATTACTAAAAATCATTTTTGATCTTTTAAAACCAAGATCCCATTCGGGTTTTTCAAAAGCAACACATGCAAATGATTTCCTTAATCCTTAAATCACAAATCAACCAATTATTAAACATCAAATCAAAAACTTATTCATTTTAATACAATCGACATGATTTCCTAAACATAGTAAGGGCCATTTGGCCTTTCCCCAAGAAAACACACATGCAACTCAACTTTTAAGCTTTTGCATCTTTAATCCTACTAATCTCTTAACATCAAACTAAATTAACATTACAACCAACAAGTATCAATTTATCAACTTGTAATCTACAAAACCATTCGGCCCTTTTATCAAAATACCACATGCAAACACAAATATTTGATTTAAAGATTCTAGAGCTCAGTTTTTTAACATCATTGCTCACCACCGGTTCACCGAAGTTCATCACCGGTGGCGGTGGCATCTCGGTGGTGCCCCCATTCGGGGGTTTCCAACCATCAACCATCCATTTTCACAAGTAATACACACATGCAAACACATATCCTCACTCAAAACACAAACCCTTTCGTTTTCATGAAAACCGAACTCAAAAACCACCAAACCCAACTTTGATTTTTCTCAAGAACTTGAAAATAGCTACATGCATGTATGTATACAGGTAGATATCTCTATTTCTCACACAATCAAGGTTCCATACATGAAAATGAATGAAGAACAAGTAATAGAGAGTGAAGAGAGAGAGTGTACCGAGAGAGAGAAAATCCGAGAGAGAGAGAGAGAGGAAGAAACGAGAGAAAAGAGAGAAAGGAGAGAGGGGCTCGGGAAAACAAAGAAAGGAGAAGGAGGTGGGGTGGTTTTATATCACCAAGGGAGGGTAATATTGTAATTAGGTTATTTCTATATTTTGATTTTCTTTTTATCCTTAAAAGAAAATAGATATGATCTGCAAATACTTCTCTTGGAAAGATGAATTTGTTTTGAATAAAAATCTTTAATAAGTAGATCTCTAAATTAGCTTTCCAACCGTTACTCATAATAAGATTTTGAGCGTACGGTTGATTTTATATGATTTTTACAAGTTTGTGCTAGTAATAACACTTTATCACATAAAAATCAATTTAAAATGCAACGATCACCAAATAAATCCATCCATCATTTTTAGAAAGTCTACAGGATTATTACGAAGATAACAGAATAAATCTCATGCTTTTATCTTAGTCAGATAATTTTATAAAAATACGCGAAGGTTAAATAAACCTTTATCTAAATTAAATAATTCCTTTAAATTCATAAAACTGTCACAGAGCATATAGTCATGCACACAGGTAGGCAATCACACATATATGATCACATAACGACTCTGGTCTGATTATAGAATTTGCCATCCTTTAATCTTTATCCTTTTCTACGCGTATCAAGTCACGTTCAGCCTGACGGCCCGACGCTCAGCATTTCGATTATGCTTCTCATTATCATTACCAATTGACACGTCACTTAGGAAGAAATACTTTATTTAAACACTCCTTTCATTCAATCAGACATAATTCACATTTTATATTCTTTATATTTTTATTAGGATGGGTTCCGTTCTACCTGACAGCCCGACACCACAGCTTAATTCCTAAGCTTACTCTTTAAATTGGAACATTTTTATTTACGCTCCTATATTCTAATATACAGAGAAGACAATTAATCAGCACTTAGTCACATAAATATAATCACATCATATGAAACATACACTATTGACTTAATTACGTCGCAAAATTCACAGTCGTCATAATCTACCCTCCTTAAAGGATTCTGTCCCCAGAATCTAATCTAAGCAAATAGATGGGGATACTTTTCTTTCATTTCACTTTCCAATTCCCAAGTCGATTCTTCAACTAGCGGATTTCTCCATAATACTCTAACTAGAGGTACAACTTTATTCCTGAGTGTCCTCTCTTTTCGGTCCAAGATTCGAACTGGCTTTTCCACATAAGACAAATCTGGTTGGATTTCCACTGGCTCCAACTCGATCACATGGCTCGCATCAGCATGATACTTCTTTAGAAGAGATACATGAAATATATTGTGCAGATGTTGCATTTGCGGAGGTAGCGCCAATTCATATGCCACCTTCCCAACTCATCGCAATACTTCAAATGGTCCAATATACCTAGGACTCAACTTTCCTTTCTTTCCGAATTGGGTTAAACCTTTCCAAGGAGATATCTTTAATAAGACTTTGTCTCAAGATTCAAATTGCACATCTTTTCGTTCTTGATTTGCGTACTTTGGTTATCGATCTTGAGCTGCAATTAATCTCTTTCGAATCATCTCTACCTTTTCCTTCGTTTGTTGAACTAGCTCTGGGCCAATTAATTTGCGCTCACCAACTTCGTCCCAATATGTAGGGGATCTACATTTTCTTCCATACAACGATTCATACGGTGGCATGCCAATACTCGCGTGATAGCTGTTATTGTAGGAAAACTCAATTAACGGCAAATGATCGTCCCAATTTCCTTTGAAATCTATTGCGCAGGTTCGCAACATATCTTCAATTGTCTGAATTGTCCTTTCACTTTGTCCGTCTGTCTGCTGATGATATGCCGTACTCATTTTCAACTTAGTTCCCAAATGATCATGGAATTGTCGCCAAAATCTCGAGTTAAACCTTGGATCTCTATCAAACACGATAGATACAGGAACTCCATGACGCATCACAATCTCTTCCAAGTACAATTTGACAACCTTTTCCAACAAAAACCTTTTATTTATCCGATCGATTACCACCCAAATCGCATCATGATTTGACTTGGTTTTAGGTAATCCTAGCACGAAATTCATCGCTATATGCTCCCATTTCCATTCGGGTATATCCAGTGGCTGAAGCAATCCGCTCGGCCTCTGATGTTCCGCTTTGACTCTTTGGCACGCATAACATTTACTTATCCATTCAGCAATTTCCTTCTTCATATTTGGCCACCAATAATTTTCTTTTAAATCCTGGTACATTTTTGTACTTCACTACTAGAAATAGTGCATACGACATCGGTACTTAGACATCAGCACGTAATGCACCCGATGTTAAAAGGGTTTTTAACATCAGTTTGTAATTAAGCGATGTTTATAAAAATTTTGACATCGGTTTCGTATAGTAACCATTGTCTATATTCAAATATTAAAAATACCAAATAAACTTTTTTAACTTTGACATCGGTTGTTTTCACAAGTCGTTGCCTATAACCAATTCTAAAAAAATAAAATTTAAGATATCATTTTTTCCCCAGTTCAGTATAAAATTTTCCCCCCTTAACTAAAATTTCCCCCCTTCAACTCATTTTTCATTTCCCCCTTTTTTTAGAATATCTCCCCCTTTGCCCCCCTTTACTCACACCCGACTCTCTCTCTCTCTTATCTCAAACATCGACTCCATCTTAAACACCATGACTGTTCCTTTCAAGCCTCGACTTCATCTCCCTCATCTCTCATTTCTTTCTATCCTTTTCACCCTCCCTCCCATAAACCCCCTAATTTAGACCTAGGGACCTAATTAAGCTCCAAATTGAGCTTTTTCTCTGTATTCTCTCTTTCTCTTTCTCTTTTTTCTTTAATCTCTCTCAGCGTCTCACTCTCCCTCTCCTATCTCCCTATCAACACATCTTAAACACTAATTTACCCTATTCTAACAATTTAGTACTCACAGTTTCACAAATTCAAACGACAAACCCTAATTCGGGCATTGGCGAAAGCGACTGAGGATATTTTGATGAAAGGTAAGGAGTTTGTGTTAATTATGTTTATTAATTTTAGATGAATGCTCTATTTTTTAGTTTATTATAGATGTAATTTATTATACTAAGGAATTGTTTATATTTTTAGGACGGGGAAAGTTTTAAAGCTGATGTTTCGCTGGGACGGAGTTGGAGACAAGATTTTTTTATCAATCTTCTCAAGTTTTTGGATTTTTAAAGGATTAATCTTTCATTTTTTTAATATATATCTTTCAGGTCTCATCTCTAGCATCCAAACTATTAGCTAATGTTCGGGATGCAAATCATGGGAGGTATCAGATCAGAGTACTATTTTTGTTTTGGTATTTCTAGTCCCTTTATCAATTTTACGGTCTTTCCCCTATCTTTATATGTTACCAGGAGTGATGGTAATAGTATGGGGCGTTCCCATTGCTTCTTATAAATTCTCCAGTTACCAATCATCTTCATCGATCAACATATCAGATCAATCCATTTTCGGCTTTTCGCAAATATAAACATATCACTGTGTTGTTTCTATACTTTCTCGCAGGCATAAGATGGACTTGCGGGTAATAGGATATGATCCACTCCTCAACACATTCTACCACATTCTCGACGACGACAATCACTCTGCCAATGACAACAAATCCATCCACGCTCGTACTTATGTCCGTGATGCCAAAGCCATGGCATCGAGTCCAGCAGATGTGAAAGAGTATCCGAATTCCTACGTGTTTGTGGTGGATATGCCGGGATGGAAGTCAGGTGATATTAAGGTGCAGGTGGATGAAGACAATGTGCTGGTGGTGTGCGGTGAGAGACAAAGGGAAGAAAAGAAGGAAGGCGTGAAGTATGTTAAACTTCTCTAGAGGGAGTGTGCAAAATCTCCAGACAGTGTCACTGCACGCCTGGCTATAATCCCTCTAGTCCAGGTAATCTAACTTTCGGGAATTAAAGCAATGTTAAATTTTGTTTACTACGTCTTGGTCATATTTAAACTATTATTCAGATTTAAAATGAAGTTACAACTTGAATAACTCTTAAGATGATGAAACATTGTGTCTTTAGGAGATGATTGAGAATTCCTGCATTATTGAAAGCAAAGTAGAAAAGGTGTATGTACTATATTGGCATAATGTCTTTTGAAACAAATCTTTTTGAAGCAAATCTTTCTTTGCAGCTTCCTCTAAGGTAACAAATTAAGACAGACTCTTATATCAGTTGATGCCAATTGTTATTTTGTTTGTTTTTGTCATTATAATCATTAATCTAAACATTCATTTTGAATGCAACCTGACCTGACTGTCTGCAGTTTGTGTAATTATCTTTATTTTTCTAGCTATAAGTATCGAGTGAACTAGATATCGCACCACTGAGACCCGTTGGAATAAAAATAACTAGACCTCGTCTGACCTTCAAGTATAGGGGTATGTTGGGTACAGTTGGCACGATTGCAAAAGAAGGTCTATCTGCACTTTGGAAAGGTATTGTGCCAGGTTTACATCGTCAATGCTTGTATGGAGGTTTAAGAATTGGCTTGTATGAACCTGCAAGTTCTCTGATTGTTTTCCCCTCTGTAATATTCGTGTTCTTTGCTAGAGAAATCATAATTTAGTTGCATATTCTATATATATTAAACAGGTCATGAACTTGTATGTGGGTGAAAACTTTGTCGGGGATGTTCCTCTAATGAAAAAAATACTAGTTGGGCTTACAACTGGTGAGGATGAGGACTTTAACCTCAGATAAGCTTTTTGCACAGCAATATAATATGCCATATCCATTCATGTTTTCTATGTAGAATAATCTCTGCATAGGTGTGTGTAGAAAAATATTTTGTATCACATTGTTGTACGTGAAACAGGTGCCCTTGCTATTGCTGTGGCAAATCCTACCGATCTTGTGAAAGTGCGACTTCAAGCTAAAGCGAAACTCGCACCTGGTGTTCCAAGGAGGTATAGTGGAGCACTGAATGCTTACTCCACAATAGTGAGACATGTCATGTACAACTCTCCACCCTCAATGAAATTAATTGACCAGTGATACTGTATGATTCCTCACTATCAATCTATAATTTAGGAAGGAGTACGTGCTCTATCGACTGGACTTGGGCCTAATGTCGCGCGAAATGCTATCATTAATGCTGCTGAATTGGCTAGTTATGATCAAGTGAAAGAGGCAAGTGAATGATGCAAATACAACTTAAATAAATCCTTGAATTTATTAATTTTGGATAGTCTAATACTTTTACATGTGTAGACAATTTTGAAGATCCCAGGGTCATTGACAATGTTCTTACACACTATCTAGACTGGGAGCTGGTTTTGTTGCAGTCTGCGTTGGCTCCCCTGTTGACGTGGTAACTTCTTTGTGCTAGAATTAATAATTAATTTATATGCATCCTCTATTTTGATGGATATTCGGTGTTTTCTGCTGAAATAGTACCAATTTTGCTGATGCAGGAACATATTGTGAACTGTTATCTCCTACCTGCAGGTTTTAATGTGTTCTGCAATTATATAGTTGAGTTCCATCGATCATTATGCAAGATTTTATAAAAATCTAACTCATCTCCAAATTAGGTAAATAGTTAAGGATGCATGTGGTTAAATCTAAGTTATAGTTCAACTAGCATTGTCTAAGGAATGAGTTTGCACTAAACTGAGCCTCAGGATGGTACAAATTAGTCTTCGCAATTAGGCTCCATAGATAAAATGATAAAACTAAAATAGACTTGAGGTTATGGATAGTAATTTGCTTCTTTGAGTTGTCCTGCATATTGGGACCAATATTTACATTGTCATTTTCATTTCACATTATTCTTAAAACCTATTATAAAGTGTACCACGTTAATTATTGTTTTGATGTTTTAGGTGGAATCCAAACGCCGAAGGAGATGACATTTTAGAGGTGTCCCTTTTGAAATTCCGATTGAAAACTTGGATGCTTGAACTGTTGGCATCACAAACAAGGTGCTGGAAAAAGAAGCTTTATGTTCAAAGTATTGTGACTGCCTTTCAGTGTTTCATCTTATGGACAGTTCATCAATGATGTGTTTACTGGTTTGTAATTACTATGTAATATATAATTTTTTTTGTTTTATGGCTTATTTATGTAGTAGAGTACTCCAAAGTCTTTATCTTTGACTTCTACTAGAGCAATATGCTTTTAAAGAAATCAGACTCTTCTTTAGTTTGATCATGCAGAAGTCAGACTCTTCTTTAGTTTTTCGGAATTGGGTTGATTGGTTAAATTGTATGGAGTTGTCTGAATTTAAGTGTAGGGTACTTAAAAATTAGTATTATATGAGTTGGCTAATGGAATGCTTGTAATTTATTTGAAATGTATGTATAGTATGGTATGAGTAATATTTTGGTATTAGACTTGTAATTTGGATGAGTACCTTTATGTTTGTGTTTGGATTTTTTTGTTGGGATGTTGCATTATTTTGGTTCCCTGTGGCTGTAAATAGTACCATGATGGCATTCAATTTATAGAACATTAACATCACAATGGTACATGTAAACGGATGTAAAAGATGTACAAAAGACATCATGTAAAATAATATTAAATGAAAAAGAACTAAAAAACCGATTTGAAATAGTCATTTGACATCGGTTCTGAAAAGAAACTCAATGTATTTTAAGTCAAATAACATCGAACTTGAAATGCAGCTGATGTCTTAAATTTTATAATATTAAAGAGTACACATCGGTTAGAGAAATTGGCTGATGTTAAACAAAAAGATTTAACATCGGTTTTGTGAAGAACACCCATGTCTTATCCATCATTTCACATCGGGGAGCTAATTTAACCGATGTCTGATCAAACATTTCACATCGGGCAACTAATTTAACCGATGTCTGATCTAGCATTTCACATCAGTTTGTTCGAAAAACAATTTAATAAATGGATTTTAGAGCTTTTAGGTTTCATGTTTTAATGGATAAATACCTCATAATATACTGATATTTACCTAGAAATACTGTAATATAAGATGAACATCATTGCAAAGACATCGCATTTAATCTTATAACCGGTGTATAGCACTGTAATAAACATCGGTTGTTAACTGATATTAAAGGTTGATGACATTTAACATCACACGCGAAGACATCTGTTCAGATTTTTTTAAACATCGGTTCTGAACCGATGTCTGATGCCATATTTCTAGTAGTGCTTCCAGGGTGAATTGAAAATCTCGAGTTATGCGCTTCTTGCAAAATCCCGTGCTTTAGTTCCACGACACTAGGTATCCAAATACGTGAGTTAACACGGTATATTCATTTCCCATCTTTTTAAGCTTTATTTCTTCTCCCGTCAACTTATCCTTTTCACGATTCATTACTTGCTCTTGACAACATCGAATCTTTACCAAAATTTCAGGTTGAAATGACATTGCATATATAGCTTTACCTCCAAATTCGGGAGTCTGCACCTCTATTTCCATCTTTTCAAAATCTTTGACCAATTCTTCTGATGTCGTTAACATATTCAATCTTTCCTTGCTACTTAGAGCGTCGAGCACCACATTTGACTTTCCAGGATGATAGTTTATCGCACAATCATAATCTTTGATCAGTTCCAACCACCTTCTTTGTCGCATATTCAATTCTTTCTGAGTAAAGATATACTTTAAACTCTTATGATCCGTATAAATCTCGCACTTTTCCCCGTACAAATAATGCCTCCAAATCTTAAGGGCAAACACGATTGCTGCTAATTCCAAACACTTTTCCTCGTGCGACTTGAGTTGCCTTGACGCATATGCTATTACCTTCCCGTGTTGCATTAACACACATCCAAGTCCTTTATATGAAGCATCACTGAATATCACAAATTCTCCTTTTTTATCTGGTAATACCAACACTGGGGCGGTTACCAACCTCTTCTTTAACTCTTGAAAACTATCCTCGCATTTTTTTGTCCATACAAACTTCTCATTCTTTCTTGTCAACTTCGTTAACGGAACGACAATCTTAGAGAAATCTTGCACAAATCTCCTGTAATATCCGGCTAATCCCAGAAAACTTCTGACTTACGTAGGAGTCTTGGGTCTTTCCCAATTCATTACATCTTCTATCTTGGTTGGGTCCACATTGATTCGTTCTTTATTAACTACATGACCAAGAAATTACACTTCCTTTAGCCAAAATTCACACTTTGAAAACTTAGCGTATAACTACTCTTTTATCAGAATTTCCAAAGAAATCCTCAAATGCTCCTTATGATCTTCTTCCGTCTTGGAGTAAATCAGTATATCGTCGATAAACACAATAACGAACTTATCCAAATATTGCTTGAACACTCGGTTCATAAGATCCATAAATGCGGCTGGCGCATTCGTCAAGCCAAATGCCATTACCAAAAACTCATAGTGTCGATATCTCATTCAGAACGCTGTCTTGGGTATATCTTCCGCTTTGATCTTTAACTGATGATACCCAGATCTTAAATCAATCTTGTAGAAACACGAAGCTCCTTTCACCTGATCAAACAAGTCATCGATCCACGGTAGAGGGTACTTATTCTTAATCGTCAATTTATTCAGTTCGCGGTAATCAATGCACAACCTCATACTTCCATCCTTTTTCTTTAGAAACAACATCGGTGCGCCCCACGGGGATACACTCGGTCGGATTACTCCTTTATCCAACAATTCTTGCAACTGTGTTGCCAATTCCTTCATTTCAACTAGCGTCATGCGATAGGGAGCTTTCGACACTGGTTTCGTTCTAGGAGCCAAATCAATCGTAAACTCGATCTCTCTGTCTGGAGGTAGTCCAGGCAATTCATCAGGAAATACATCCGGAAAATCTCTTACTATCGGAATATCCTCGATCCTTACAGATTCCTTCTCCACATCCATGACATGAGCCAAATAAACTTCACATCCTTGTCGTATTAAACTTCTCACCTCAATAGCCGTTAGGAATTTCTTCTCTTGCCTCTTTCCTTTGAATATTACCTCTTCACCATCCTTGGTTCTTAACTTCACATTTTTACTTTTACATTCTATTTGCGCTTCATGGTTTGACAACCAATCCATTCCTAGTATAACCTCAAATTCTCCTAACTTAATGGTAATTAAGTCAGCAGAAAAGTGCCGACCTTCTATAGTCACATCACAATCGGGACAAATCTTATTAACACTAACTTTCTCTTGATTAGCTACCTCTATAATCAAATTAGGTTCCAGAGAATACGCAACACAATTTAACTTATCAAGAATACTTTCATAGATAAAAGATCTAGTTACTCCAGAATCCATCAAAACTTTTACTTCTACTGAGTTAATAACAAGCATACCTGCTATCACGTCCACATCTTGCACCGCATCTTTCATTGTCATGTTAAAGGTTCTAGCTCTGGGTTGAGCTGATGGTGCTAGGAGAGATGGCGGTCCAGCAATCCTGAGAATATTAGCCTTCTGAACAGGCTATTTACAATTCCTGGCCATATGGCCCACTTTACCACACTTGAAACATGCCAAATCAGGCTTTCTCGCTCCATGTGGGCATTCTATAGAGTAGTGTAGTATAAAAAGTCCTATTAAGAATTAATGAATATAAACAAAAACCTGACCAAACATCCAATATGTACTCCATCTTACAACTCTTTAAATCTTGTACTAAAAGAATAACACTATTGAGATTAGATTTAAATCTCGACCAAAAACGACGATTTTTTTCCGTCGTAAATGGCTCAATTACGATGATTTCAGTTCAAAAAAACCGTCGTAAATGATCATATTTATTGTAGCGATTTTTGATAAAATGAATATGTTGAATGTCATGATAATAAAATTTCAGAATTTAAAATAAATTAATCAACAAATGATTTTTTAGTATTTTTTTCGCATTCATTATTTTACTAGTTTAGAACTATGTGACGTCTCTTTTTAATATTCATACGACTTTTTATTTTATTGAAAATTGTAAATTAATACATAATCTTGACGGGTTATAAAAATTAATATATGTTTTCATTCATACAAGTAATGATGGATTGCCTTCGGGTTACCGAGATTATAAACAATAAAGATTTGGATCATTCATCATTTGTGGTGGTTCTTCAAGATGTATTTCATCTTATGCCTATGTTTAAGGCAATATCTTTTCATCAAAATAATTGTGTTAATAAAGCAACACCCCACTCGTTAGCTAGTTAACTCTTTCACTAGATTACCTGTTAGCCTGCAGGCTTGATTTTTGATTTTTTTGTGCTTGTTTCTCCTTTAGTAAATATTACCTTTATCTTTCAAAAAATATTACATCCCTAACAAAACTTTTAGAAATATGAGTCAAGAATATTGAATATTGGATTCCCTCCGTATTGCCTTGTATGGGTGGCAACGTTCAATGTGGGATTTGTGTCGGGTTGACTCTGCCCGAAATTTTCTTTGGTCTTCCCCGAACCAAACCCCGACTTGAAATAAATTAGGGAATTTGAACCCAAACCCAATCTGGTGGGTATGAGCATTATAAAAGATCGACCTATTTGACTGGAACTCAAGTGGCTCGTGTCACACAAAATTACCCAAAATAATATGACACAATCAGATATTTAGAATAAAGGAATAAAAAATAAACTAGCAGACTTTAATTTGAAACGTCACCCATATACCATACAAATGTAACAGAAGATGTTGGATTTTAATCGCAGCGGGGGCATGGTAAAACACTTTTACACATATAAAATCCAAAATAAAAGCATATAAATCGTGGTAAAAACATAGGGATCAATTACTAAACTTTAATAGTGATCCAAAAGCAACGATCGGAGATCCTTAGCAGCTGCTCCTCAAACGTGAAGCACTCCACCGGTATCCACCAAGAAAACGACGTTAAGGAGGAGGAGGAGGTGGAGAGAATTTGGTTTTCTAAAACTTTTGGGTTTTTGGGGTCCCAATAAAAATAGGGTCTATAATAGTATATTTATAGGCAAAATTTTCAGCTTAAATTTTCCCATAAATATTATTATTATTATCCCATTTATTATTTTCATTAATAATTAAAACACCTTTTAATTATTAATTTTGTAGGATTACTAATTGGTAATTAATAATCCGCAAAGATCGGTACATACTATGCTTGTTTCATTATGAAGGATGTCTATTCTCATAGACATTTGTGTGGTGACAGTATAGCTAGTATGTAGGTGCTTATTATGGAATAAGTTCACTGAACATGACTCGCACAGCTGAACAACTGATGCAGTTCACTCACGTGTCAGCAGTTGTTCACATAGTGATAGTTGTACAAGTATCCTTAGACTTGAGGTCATCATAGTCATCTTGTGTACACTGAACTATACTTTGGTTTAGTTCTTAGTCTCCGGGGATAATTATTAGGGCTCTACTGGGTATAGGAATTTGTACACGAAGATAGTGTATGATCAATATAGGATCTACCCCTTCCAGTGAAGGAAGCGAATGTTCAAGGCTGATCCACTTATGCTAGTTCAGGAATCTCTGGCCAGAGTGAATGAAATTAGAAAGGAGTTTCTAATTTACATAGAACTACGCAGAGTAAATGGTAAGCAAGTGATTAAATTAGATAGGCTTGACATGAGATCCATGCCTTGTATTTAATCGGGACATTGTAGGGTAGAAGGAGTTTATTGTACGGTAACTATTCACTGAATAGGTTCTTGGTATTCTAAGCAGTGAATTCATATTATCCGGATAGTTGCGATATGCTGAGAAGTATCCCTCACGATGTAGAATAAATGTGATTAATTAATTAATCATATTTAATAAATTACAGAATTTATATAAATAATGATAAAATAGTTTTATTATTATTTATTTCTACTACCGGCTTAATATTGAACCTATAGAGTCACACCATAAAAAGAGAATGATTTAATGGTGGAGGAATTAATTAATAATGGTTAAATAATTATTTATTTGTGAAATAAATAATTAATTGGCAAATTTAATAATTGATTAAATGAGATTTAATTGATTATAAATTAATTAAGAAAAGTTCTTAATATTATTAATTAAGGATGTAATTTTTGGAAATTAAATCTAGAGAGAGAATTATTTCTAAAGTGTTTAGAAAAAGAATTAATAATTAAAAGGTATTTTAAATATTAATGAGAATAATAAATGGGATAATAATAGTAATATTTATGGGAAAATTTCAGCTGAAAATTTTACCTATAAATATACTATTATAGACCCTATTTTTATTGGGACCCTAAAAATCCAAAAGTTTTAGAAAACCAAATTCTCTCCACCTCCTCCTCCTCCTTAACGTCGTTTTCTTGGTGGATACCGGTGGAGTGCTTCCCGTTTGAGGAGCAGCTGCTAAGGATCTCCGATCGTTGCTTTTGGATAGCTATTAAAGGTTAGTAATCGATCCCTATGTTTTTACCACGATTTATATGCTTTTATTTTGGATTTTATATGTGTAAAAGTGTTTTACCATGCCCCCACTGCGATTAAAATCCAACAATGGTATTAGTGCATAGGTTGTATGTATATAGATCTGTGGTAAAAATTTCAGAATTTTATGTGCTTGTATGAATTAATTATGATTTTTACAAGTTATATCATGGATTAATTTTTTCTGATGAGAAATCGTTTCTCAGAATAATTTTGAATGTTGATCTGGGTTCTACAAGTGTTGCAGATCGTCTGGGTATTTTTTTCATAATTTTATGATGTGTAGATTTTTTATTATGAATTTTTGAAGTTCTTACAATTAAATTCGTAATTACATAAATTATACATATATATATATTATTTGTAAGTATATATATGTACACCTGTTGCTTGTCTGCATGCTGTCTGTGATTGCACGGGAAGATAGGTACACAGATGTCAGGCTCGTTTTCCGAGGAAAGCAACGGCGGCTGCTGAAAAAGAAAAAAAAATAAGGGTGTCGCGCATTCCGGGAATGCGTTACACCCTGTGGCGCATTCACTGAATGCGTTACACCTTTTAATTGGTTAAAAGGGTTGTAACGCATCACCGGAATGCGTTACAGGGCTTGTAACGCGTTCCTGTAATGCGTTACAGCCCGACTGTTCACATTAAATTTGATTTTCTGGGAGTTTCGTAACTCCATTTTGGGCGTGCAATATATCGTTGGATTCGTTTTTCCGAGACGGATTGAATGGTGTGATCAAATTTTAGTTTATATAAAGTTTTTGAACTGATTATATTCCATGAAGTGTTTTAAATATGTTTTTGACTGTTTTAATTGCTTTTAAATGCTTCATGTGATACATAGAGATGTATAATGCTTAGACTAATGTGCTAGATGATATAACATGCCTACCTTGATGTTTATTCATGTTGATATATGTGATATATGCTTAGTTTATCATGTGATGATAGATTTAGGTGAACTTAAATGAATATAAGGCGTTTGTTAGACAACCTAGTATAGTGAAATTGTTTCATAACCTTAATAACAATATTATGAATACAATCATGAGATTCTTGTGTTTGTGAAACACGTAATTGAATATGAATTTTCGATATGAGAGAAAGGATAATTCTTTCAACAACAGATTTCTATCTGTAAGAAAGGGTTATTAAGTGACGCCTCTTGACAATGCTCCACCCGATTTGGGAATCATCTGATTATCGATTATTGATTTGAAATATTTAATTTAAAAGGAAGAATTTCTTTATAATATGATTATGATTGTAACATAATATAATCCCTCTAAAATTAAATAATATCAAGTAGTAATTGGCCAATGATACAACGGGCTTGTGTCGGTCTTAGCCTTCCACCATGAGAGAAAGTAGTTCTTATTTTTGAATCATTGTCGGTTCGTGCTACAGCCGAGGGCTTTGATTTCGAAATAAGAAATACTTGTCTATTACATAGAGATGTGTACATTGAATAAGAATCTAAAGGTCGGTACGTGCCACAGCCGTGGGCCTTTGGGGACTGATTCAACTGTACGGAATGTTGGGTTAGACTTGACTTAGAAAATTGAGTTTGTCGTGCCACAGCCGAGACTCAATTATTCAAGAGGCCAAAGTTTGATTAGGGAATAACATAAGATGTAATTGACAAGAGTTGTCTGCCTATTGAACATTACATGGCGGTTCGTGCCACAACCGGGGTTGTGTAATGGAATGTAGGATCCCTATTCCCACTAGCATTATGAATGCTTAATTTTTCACGTAGGGGGTTGAATAAATTAGGTAAACTAGTGGGAGCCACTTATGAATAAAGACCCGATTCATATAGTGTTTTTAAAATGAAATTGAATATTTACTAAGTGTTGTTATGTGTTTATCATTTACAGATTTACTTTGTACGTAATGTCTTCTGCAATATCACTCAGGAGCATACTAGATGCTCACAAATTGACTGGTCCTAATTATGCTGACTGGCTTCGAAACTTGAGAATTGTTCTCAGGATTGAGAAGCTGGAATACGTGATTGACTCACCTAAGCCTACTGAACCTGCTAGTGATGCACATAATGATGAACATGTTGTGTATCGTAAGTGGATAGATGATGCAAATGTTGCTCAATGCATCATGCTAGCTTCCATGAACATTGAGCTACAGAAGCAACATGAGCATATGGATGTTCACACTATCCTCGTGCATCTACAACAGTTGTATGATGTGGAAGGGAGGACAGCTCGATATGAGATATCGAAGGAGTTGTTCGGTTATAGGATGTCTGAGGGATCATCTGTGAATGACCATGTACTTAAGATGATCAATTTGAATGAACGTCTTGGACAACTTGGTTTTGCCATGGATGGGGAGCTGAGCCAAGACTTGGCCTTGCAATCGCTTCCGAGTTCTTTCTCGTAGTTTGTTGTGAACTTTCACATGAATAAGTTGGATGTCAGCCTGCCTGAACTCCACAACATGTTGAAGACTGCGGAATCGAATTTTCCCCCTAAGAAGAGTTCTGTTCTTCTAATTAGTGAAGGTTCCAATCCTCAGAAAAGGAAGAGGAACCCTTCCAAGAAGAAGAAAGTAGGTGAGAAAATGCCGGTTTCTACTTGGGTATTAGATACCGCCTGTGGTTCTCATATCTACAATTTGTTGCAGGGACTAAGGAGAAGTAGGACTCTTGAGGAAGAGGAGGTGATTCTACTTATGGGAAATGGAGCAAGAGTTGCTGCTGAAGATGTAGAATCATTTCATTTACATATGCCTACGGGCAAGACTATTGTTTTAAATAAGTGTTATTTTGTTCCCTCGATTGTGAGGAATATTATTCCCATGTTAGACTTGGCTGGATTATCATTTATTATTGAGAATAATGAATGTTCTATTCTTAGAGATAATATTCTTTATGGACGTGGTACTTTAAATAATGGTCTGTATAAATGTGACATAATTTACTTCAGATTGAACAAACTAATAAAAGAAAAGGGATGATGAAAATCTCACTTCATAGTGGCACTGCAGTCTCCATTTAGTAGACATTGAGAGAGGGCTGCAAATTCGCTAGGAATGGTACACACAGATGTATGTGGACCAATGTCTACGCAAGCCATGGGTGGATTTTCATACTTCATTACTTTCATAGATGATAGATCTAGATTCGGATATGTGTTTGATGAAACACAAGTCTGAAGCCTTTAAAAAGTTCAAAGAGTAAGTATGAAGTGGAGAAACAAACCAAACATAGTATTATAATTCTTCGATTAGATCGAGGTGGTGAATACTTTAATGGAGTGTTTCTAGATTATCTCAAAGTAAATGGTATAGTCTCCTAGTGGACTCCCCCAGATTGGTATCTGAAAGGAGAAATCGAACTTTGTTAGACATAGTTCGGTCCATGATGAGCTATGCAAATCTTCCAGTATTCCTATGGGGTTATGTATTGGAAACCTCAGCATATTTACTGAATATGGTGCCTTCCAAAATCTGTTCCTCAAACTTCTTATGAGATATGGAAAGAAAGGAAACCGAGTCTTAAACACGTTAAGATTTGGGGATGTCCAGCTTATGTGAAGAAAGTTGACCCAGATAAGCTGGAATATCGATCCGTAAAATGTAGTTTTGTGGGATATCCTAAAGAGACTTTAGGCTATTACTTTTACACCAATCATCGGGTATTTGTCTCCAGACATGCTACCTTCTTGGAAAAGGAGTTTATCCTTGAAGGAAACAGTGGGAGCAAAATTGAACTTGATGAAGTTCAAGAAGCACAAACTACTACGGATTAAGTGGAAACACCTGTTCTGACTGAACAACCTTTTGTGGAACAGCCCATTCGTAGGTCAGGGAGAGTGTCTCGCCAACCTGAGAGGTAATATGGCCTTGTCATTGAGAATGACAATGAGTTGTCGATCATTGATGATGACGACCATGTGACCTATAATGAGGCTATCAGTAGTGTTGACTCAGAGAAATGGTAAAGTGCCATGAAATCCGGAATGGAATCTATGTATACAGTATACAAAAGATAGATTATAGCAGATGGCCAAGTGGAGACCTATAAGGCCATGCTTGTGGCAAAAGGATTCAAACAAAGGCAATGGATTGACTTTGATGAAACCTTTTACCTGTAGCCCTTTCAAAATCAGTTCGGATTTTGCTTGCGATTGCTGCTTACTACGACTATGAGATCTGGCATATAGCCAGATGGTTTTCTTTCCAAGGGAAATGAAAACCTAGTGTGTAAGCTACTGCGAACCATATGTGGTTTAAAGCAAGCTTCTCGAAAGATGGAACATTCGTTTTGATGAGACAATCAAAAAGTTTGATTTTATCAAAAATGCAGATGAACCATGCATCTACAAAAGGGTTAGTGGGAGCGCGGTAACATTTCTTGTATTGTATTGAAATAGAGTTGACACACATAACAATATAGCAGACCCACTCACAAAGCTACTTTCTGAAAGTCACTTTGATCGTCATAAAGACTAGATGTTTATTAGATACCAGAGTGATTGGCTTTAGTATAAGTGGGAGATTGAAAGGAATATGTCCTAAGTCCAATCATGTATGAGGATTTAGGAATAACTTTTCAGAAGACACTAGTACGAAGCTTACAAACTTTTAAAAATACTTGAATACAGAATAAACTACAGTTAATCATTGAAGTAAAAATTGCAATAAATTCCAACTCCCCATTGTATCTTCCAAAAAGTCTCCTTGAAATGCGAATGTATCCACCAGACTTGCACCTGATAAAGGAAGATTTATGTTTCAAATTAATATTATTCAAATATGAACAAATGCAATTGTTTGCACATTTATCCATAAATAATTAAATGCATTCTACGATATTAAAAGAAACTCCAGAGCATCACCACTTGAATTAGTGAAATAATAATAACCCTGGATCCAGTCTTGATTTAGTATGACACATTATGTTTGAAGCAAATTGCATCTAAGTTCATTGCATTATAACTTTGATTTTATTTCTCTGGAAAGAGCCTAACGGTAGAAAACATGGTCGTTCCCATAATTATGTACACTCCATCCCCGGGCTAGTAAAACTGGATATCAGTAACAAATTTTTTAGTTTTCAGCCCTTTCATAGATAGATTAATAGTGAAGGCCCTGATACTCTTTAATAGTTTTCCTCAATCCTACGATTTGACAACAACAAATATACCCAATACTAATACCAATACAAATAACAATGATTTAAATCCAATAAATGGGGGTGGTCGATAGAATCGAACCCGAGTCCCTCCCCTAAACCGAGCTCCGATACCATATAAGTAGCATGTCGCTCTAAAACCTTAAGCTGTTAGAGGAAAGTCCAACCATGATCTTATACTCTTAAGTTTTAGATTTCTGGATTTCTTATTCTTATTGCTCTTTTGTAGGCTTTTTCTTTGAGTTTTAGTATATTTTGCTTAGCAACAAAAAGAAAGAATGTTCATTGCATTTACCAAAAATGATCATGCCGAGCAGATCATACCAGCATATTTTTATGAACGAAAAATAAAATCACAGATCAAGTACTAGCAGAGACACAGTCTAGAACATTAAGGAGAAACTAAAGGGAACAAATTAACAAAAGATAATTCAGTATACCATAAGTAGCGAAGTGTAGACTCTGGCACTGTTGCTACCTGCTAGCCGCTACTGTCTGA
This sequence comes from Apium graveolens, assembly GCF_009905375.1. Classification (NCBI taxonomy): domain Eukaryota; kingdom Viridiplantae; phylum Streptophyta; class Magnoliopsida; order Apiales; family Apiaceae; genus Apium; species Apium graveolens. The sequence continues at coordinate 164,254,426 of NC_133647.1, forward strand.
AACAAGCAACATCTACATATATCAGCAGCCACAAAACATTTCAAAAATGCATAAATTAGGAACATCAAGTGCAGATAACCTTTTACTATCGCCCTTATTAAGGGCCAAATTCAAGATATTTATCTTCACATATTTCTTCTATTTCTAACTCACCAGTTGCAAAACGGAAATAAATGTTTTTAACTAGGCCATTCCTTGGGGAGTGACAAGACTAAAGAATGTTTCTCTCAAAGAAATGCTGGAATTCCAAGTTACACAAATTAGAGTGCAGCTATTACTTCGCTGAAAAAAACGGAAATGCATATATTCACAAGAAAAATATAAACCACTACCCACTGTGACTGCTGTCAATGTTTCTGGTACTACCTTCTAAATTTCCCGGACAAGACAGTAGATATTAACCAAATTAGAAAATTGAAAGAAATAATAAATGTATGTCTGAAGAAGAATCCAAAGAAGTTAAAATTTTGACGTTCTAAAGCAGTCTAGTGGAAGCTACATTAATGTAACATGATTCTTCTGGTCATTGATGAACGTAGTTGTAACTCGTAAGTTTAAAATACTCATCGGGTGAATGTGCTTGCTTCATAATTAAAATAGACACTTCTTAAGATTCGGACTTCATGATTTGAAATATAAAATGGAGTAAATTTTTATGTTCATTTATCTAGGTTGGATTCCACCTTTCAAGCAGTCATTTATCTACACTTTATTAGTATATATGGTTATCGATGATCATAAATCTGCAAAACATTTTTCAAAGCTATGTGTGCGCGAATAATTCAATCTCAAATATAATTGTGCCCTAGGTTATGCAGTTATTATATACTTGACAAAAAAACAATCATGCTATATATGCCTCCCGCCGAAATAAATTAATCAGTGCCCCAAGATCCACTATTTGATGCTTTCATTCCTTGTTGTATGAAATTTATTACTCTTGTATCTCACTACAAGAGTAAGCACATAATGCATCAATTTATTTACAAAGAGAGCATATTCTATGCATACCTTAGGCAATGCTTTGACAATAGTTGCTACTGAATTGCCTCCAAGTAAGTACGTTGCTAACTTAAAAGGCATTATAAAAGGTTCTTTATATCCTGGTGATAGCTTCACATACTTCAACTTTTTGAACGGAGAAGGCGTGTATTCACCATAAAAGACAGCTTCCACAAAAATTCCTAAAATATATTTTAGCTAAGATATTTAAAATAAAGCAATCTGAAAGCCATATGCAATTTAAAACTAAATCTCAGCAGCATGCAATAGATTAAGATAACAGGTACAATGGGCATTCTTTATTGCAGGAATATTTGATTTTTCGGGAAGCCTTACAAATTTATAAACTTAAACTACTGTTCACCAGATAATAGTTTAAGTTTACATTTTGCTGAGGAAACAAGAAAAAAAGTTAAATAAATGATTACCTGAATCATAGCAGAGTCTAGAGTAAGGATCTTGGCACTACTCAATTTCGATAACATATTTATGAAATGACGATAAGCTACAATCTTATTTTCCCAAGTCGCCTTATTGTACTGGTTTGTATCCCATAGTTTTACAGATACATTTTCCAGCTCATCAACATCTAATTTGACCTGAAAGATACCAATACAACAAAGTTCGCGGAGTTTTGGTGCCACGACCACAATCTGAAAATTATAATGAGAGGGTACAAGTAATCTGGTACCGATCATTAGGCAGGCTAATTGAGGACAAAATATAGTGAAATCGGGTATGAACCTTGTTGTGAAATATAACTTGACATCCCGCACACTAACAAGTGCAGAGAAGAAATGAGTGATATTCTGAGGTAAAGGTACATCATCCAGTTCTAAATTTAATAAATCTGGAAAAGCCCAAACTTCTTGTGGCAAATTGCACCTTTTCAAATTGAGAGTTGTCAGCGCAGGCAAGCTCATAGATGACAACGACTCTGGCAACTCGACACCATCAAGACACAGAGTTGTTAAAGCAGGCAAGCATATCAGACAAGAAACAGGTATCTTGTAGTTGGAGATATGGGGAGGGCATATCAAATGCAAAGTTTTCAAAACGGGTAGCAGCCATACACGATCTGATCCTGATGAATCACCGAAATCAAGAGGCGCCCTTAACTTTAGTCTCTGTGTGGTGTTAGAACTAAATGTAGACAAATTAAACGGCTGGTAACGATGAAACTCTAAATCAATATCAACCTGCACAACATTATGGTCAATTGGGTACCTAATCAACCTTCTCAAGAAACTTGGCGGAAACGGATAAACCGCAAACAACTTGAAACAAGAAACAGGAGTTTCATGGTTTCGATTGGACAAAACATGTTCCATAAATTTCATGATACCAGAATGGGTGTATGGGAAAAGTTGGTCATACCAATCAAAAGTGAGGGAAGAGGTAGTTGTCCATACATCCCTCCATTGTTTCGAGAGAACGCTAGTTTGGACTGCTTGTCGAGTGCCAAGAAATGAGAGAATCTGATGAAGTATATCGTCAGGTAAGCTGCTGATCCTGTCCCCTTCATCTTGCTTTGCTATCTTCGGCCTCTGGTACATTTCTATTGACCCAATCCGTTGATTTTTGTGTTGGATTAAGATTATCATCCGGGGATAGTTTATGCTTCACGAGTTCAGGGTGTCAAGAGCAGCATAAACGAGGAGGAGACGATGTTCTCCGGGTTTATTCAATCGACTTTATATAGATTTTTTTAGATTTTTATAATCCAGGATATTATATTTAGATTTTGAATAATTTGAAATCCGAAATTATTCAATTAATATTGGAAAAGTCTTTTAAAACATGACACTTAATTAAAATTTTAAGAAGTTTATTAGAATTAATTCGTGTCTTACGAATTATATAACCCAACTTGTTATAGGAGAATATTTTTGCAATTTTTTTCGTTTGTGGTTGAGCAGTCCAAATACAAAGGAAATTAGCGGATCTACTCTTGTTCACCTTTCTCTTTTTTAATAATGTACATATAATTTCATCATAAAAAATTTCGATTGCAGATTATCTCATCTTTCCCCGTTCTCAAAATTCACTTTTTATATTGAAAAAAAATTCTAGTAGTACATCTTTTCTTCCCCCTTTATTAATTGATTTTGGATCTTTTGTTATAAACCCGTCTTTTTTCTGATAGATGGCCGAGAATGTAATCATTTGAGTAAAAAGGCCCAAAATGTTACTATTGAAAAATAAGGTCCAGAATATCACTTCACGACGCTATATCGTAACATTTTGCACATTACAATAACGCTACACGGTTTAGCATTTTCTGCTTTTTTCAAAAAAAAATCACAAATACATAACCACCCGAAATATATGTCTGTTATTCGACTGTGCTGAGAGGTGAGCTACAGTCACAGTGACATACATACACAAAATTGGGGATACCCATGACTGAATTTTGCACGATTTATATAGACAACTACAATATAATCATTATAATCGAAAAGGGGATATAGATAGAGCCACCTCCTGCAACCATAAATTTCAGATGTCACTTTCTCTTTATATTATGTTGATTATATTTTGTCGATATTATGTGCATATTTTTTATTATTTTCAGAGATATTGTGTTTATATTATTGATGCAGATGTGTTCTTAATGTGTTGAACAAAGATGATTATATATTTATGAAGTCGTGATTTTAATTTATGCTTCTGTATGTAATGTTTGCTTGGCATCATATTTTGTTGCATTATAACATTTAGTGTAATATACTACTTTTGTTAACATTTCTTGAAATTTACACGATAGTTGTTGAATTTTACTTGCAGTTTTGTTAATTTATATACTTTGTAAATAATATCTCTCCTTAAAATTAAGTTGAGCAACGTTCAATTTCAACTTTCCAGCCTGCAGTATCTGGCTTGAATTGGTTATTCAGATTAATCAATTGCTATAGATATTTAAGCATTTACCGATAGAACAAGGGGAATCTAGCCCTCATACTTTAATAGAGTTGAGAAAATATTTATAGGCCTATTTGTGCTCCTTCATTGCTCAGCTGTTTATCTAATTTAAGAAGCTGAAGTTTTAGTTGGGGAATTTAGGTCTCGGGCTGTGTTAGGAAGTAGAGAAAACATTTATAGCAGCCACACTATCTCTTTCAAATTGAGTTATTTGTATAATTTATTGCACTGTTTCTCGTAGAAGTATTGTTGGTAATTACATACTTCCCAGAGTTGTTTGTCTTATACATTGTCTTCTATGTTCTCATTCTTTTTATTTCTTATTTTTGTGAATTTATTCGGATATGGCAACATGTCATGGCTATAAGTAGTCGCAAAAAGTGAAATTCTGCTAAACTCAACTCTGTTCCGCACAGTCGAGTCCAGCGGTCACATGTACTTTCGCACTTGATTACCTGATTTTGTCATTACATATGTTTTATATAATTGAACTTGTTAATGTCCAAAAGAGATTTTTTACTTCTATAATGGCTATCTTCTGTTACAATTATATATAACAGTGATGCACAAAAAAGAATTAAACATTCCAAGAAAGGACTGGTTCTGTCGTGATTATTGTATCTTTGTGTATATTTGTAGGCATTTAACGCCACTATCTATAGTAAAATTTACATGTATTTTTTTATTTGAAAGAAGTCGTATTTCTGATCCTAACAAGCAAATAAGGAATTAAACCATTACAAATATCGAAAAAAATTTAAAACATATAAATTTGTATCAATGTGAATGTTATGAGTCATATTAATCAAAGACACTATATTTTTTCTAATTTAGAGTTACTAGGTTTTAAAATGTTATATGTTAGGCTATTTAAGAAGTGATATGTCGTCTTCTATGTTATCATTCTCGTTGGTTTGTTTAGTTTCTAGTCTATATTATGCAATTTTTTTTGAACTTTTCAAAATTTACTAATATTGCAAATGTTTGCACGATGTTCACCAGGACCTGTTAATACTACCCTTCTTCATCTTTAGGATTCACATAGATCTTCTGATATTTAGAGGTCGGGGGGGGGGGTGGTGATATGCTGAAGTGTCGGCATAAAAATCCGAATAATCAAGATGATTTCCACCGCTGGATGTTCAGATGGTTCCTTTTCTTGAGGCTACTGATTTCTATGAGGTAGTTAGGGTGACATATTTTATAGTTTGATTGGAGTCTTATATTAGCTCTCATTGAGAGATGGCAGCCAGAGACTCATACATTTCACTTGCCTATGGGTGAGTTCACTATTACTCTGAATGATGTAGATATTCTTTTAGGGCTTCCTGTTGATGGTAATGTTGTCATGTTATGGTTCATTAATATCCAAATTGGGTTTTTAGAATCGATTAAAAGAATTTCATATAATACCGAACACGTTAGGGTTTAGGGTTCATGGTTTGGGGCGTTTAGGCCCTACACCATGGAGCCTAAACCCTAGGAACCAGAATTTAATTTCGTGTAAGATTTTAATTTAGCACTTTTTAATATTTTAAGGGTCATTAATCCCTATATTGGGTTTTAGAAGCGATTAGAAGAATTTCATCCCTACCCCTAGGAACCGAAATTTAATTTAAATCTTGAACTGAATGTTTATTTTAATATGATTCTAGGTGACTATATGGTCATTACTTGACTACTACGGGTGGTCGTATCCTCCCTGTTACTCGGATACTCTTGGATGGGCTGGAACCATCGCAGTTCATATGGGAGCCTTACCCTCTTGATGTCATTGCTGATCTTCTAGTTTATTGCTTGTCTGGTGAGCATATTTGGCAATACTGTATGCCTTTGATATATACCTTCATTGTGAAGCTTCATTTCCCTGATAGATTTTCTAGATAGTTTGGACTCGTGCAGACTATTCATGTTGATGTTGTCTAATCGATGCAGAGCATAATACAAATTTGAGTGGAAATGACAAGATCAAATGGATTCAGAAACATGAAGTTAGTACAGCTATATGGGGGCATCGGTTGGATCATACATTTGTAGGAGACTCAATTATTCCTGAGAGTGCAGTGCCCGAGTACCCTCCTTGGTATTTAGAGAGGACTCATAGATTCATATCTCATCTTGGTGCATTTAATTATCGAATTGTAATTTTTCTTCTTGTTAAATCAGTTTATTGTATAGGTTGTCCTACTTGCGTAGTTTCAGTTTAAATGTTTTATTAGTTTCTTTATTTCATACATGAATCTTGTAACATGTGTGTTCCTTCTTTTGTTCGACTTCAGGGACTTATATTTAGGGAGATATCTCAGCGGACACAGGATGTTTTTCCTGACGTGTCTCATTTTATTAACCAATGTTGTGATTTTATTAGAGACTACACCTTACATGATTTTGATGAGATGCCGGTGGATGTTCGACGAGCTAGGCAGTTGAAGGAGAGGCAACAACCGCCCCGTCGTGGTAGACGTGCCGGTGCACGAGCTATATATTGATGGTAGACGAGCTAGAGTTCAAGCTGAGGATGATCATATTGCTACAGACCTTGGAGATGATGATCTACCATTATATACTAATTCTCATGATGTCCCCAACTTATCTGCTCATGCTCGTACTGATCATATGGCTACAGACCTAGGAGATGATCGGGATCCTCCTATACGCGCTTCTATTGGATGACCCGCTGATACCATTTATGTTCATGTGTCGGGATCATGTAGTCACGTCCATCACAATCGTGAGATTCTGGAAAGGTTTTCAAATATTCCCCTTTTTTAATCTTGGCTTGACTTCTACTCGCGAGCCTCGTACTGAGAACCCTCCTCCCGAGGAGCCTTCCAATGAGATGTGTCGTATTGATAAGCATTTCACTGAGAAGCCTCCTCCTATACATCGTTCTTACCCGCCTATTGAGCGTCTAACTAGGGAGATTTCTATTCCATCATTTAGTCTGCATGTTACTGTTGGATTTCGGGGTATAAAAACACAGAGGAAACAATAAATAAAACTGAAACTCACCAATGATCCATGCGAAAAGAAATATTAAGTTTGTGGATGAGGTATTTACCTTAAAGAGTTTTATGATTATTATGTATCCCTCCTTACCGATCTACGTCGTAGAGGTATCCACGCGAAAGCCGGTACAGAGGAGGCGTGTGCTAGCACCAAGAAAGGACTTGTTTTCCCCTTCTCTCTCTCACCTTTAGTAGCGAGGGTTTTATGTTTTTATCTAATAAAAATGTAACTCTAATCCAAGTTATTTTTTATTAAATCTGAAATTCTATTTATTTAATAATTAAGTTTAACTCAATTATCAAATCACAACTAAATTTTGAATTTAATAATATACAAATTTGAAATTCATTTATCCGACTTAATTAATAATAAATGATTCTAATTTCCTTTTTAATTCAAATTCAAATAAAAAAAATTGAATTAATTATTCCTCCAAGCTTTTTTTGTGCGACCCTATAGGTTATTATTAATAATTTAAATATCTCACATTTAAATATAAACAATGAGCGACATCTAGTAATACGACAATGTTACCCAAGTAATAATAATTAAATTTGTGATCAATTAAACCTTTCATGAATAATGTATTGTGGCGCCTTCCAAACCCGGGTCAGAAGTTTGGGGTCCACACACACACCTTATTTATAACAATGCTTATAACAATACTAAAGATAATAATAATATGCAATGACCCTATTTACCAACTACCACGGATCGCAACAGGTTAAAGTATGCACACAAGCCAAACACACTAATATATTACATACCGATTAAATCCCAACCATTCAAACTCGAACTGAGTATTAAACATTATTACAAACTTTTACAGACTTAAATTGTTCCAAAAGAAGCCTATAAGCTCAGCTCAATCAACCTGAACCCCTAGCTCTCGCGCTGGACTGGGGATCCTCAATACCAACCGGTTCCTTTTTAACTGGAAAAGAACAGAAACAATATCGCACAAATGAGCTAACTAGCTCAGCAAGTCAAATGACAAAACTGAGAATAATGATCATCGGGTGAAGATGATTATGATATCAAGTGAACAATGGGTTATGATTTAGAATTGGATATTATACTTTTAATTTAAAATCCAAGGTTAGGCTGCTGATCAGTCACGCACTAACCCCGAGCAAGGCACACAGCATTGCTCTAACTACTGGATCCAAGGCACATATTGGCCTAACTTGACCATTATATGGTCCGACCACGAATCTAGTCCACAATTTTATAAAAACAATCAAATTCTAACATAATAATAGAATGAACAATAATAAACAATAACCAGAATCATTAACAACAGTGAGTACTTAACAATGAAAGGATTTTAATACTTGTATGGATCAACAAGGTAATTTCAAAGCTTGGGTGCTGGGTAATAAAAGAATTGAATAAGAAACGAATCAACATTTCAGGGTTTCAAGGATTTGGTCGTTCAAAGCATAAGATATCATGGGTTGAATATATAAGTAATTCAGTTCATCGTTTGGTATTTAGTTTGTATGTATTTGTGGAGTAGTATCGTAGATTTGTGGTTCGTGTTTGGGTATACAATAATCAATGGCTTAGAAAGAATATGGTTCCTAGCTCAAGAACAATAATTGGAATCAGGGTTTAGGTTTCTGTGCTTCAAAGCACTTGCAATATCACAGGATTATCAAGTACTACAATATCTCAAGAAAGTTCAGAACACTTGCCTGGTACTAGCTTACTATTCTGCACTCGTTTCCAATCACAATCGTCTTACTCCTCAACTACCTGTTTCCTTTTCCTACGTCTGGCCTCTTCTGCTCACATATCATAAGCATCTATCAATCATCAACTCATAGGATTCTATTCAACACATAATTCTATCTACCCTTCGTTTCACCCAAATCCGATTAACGGATTGAAAGTTATGCAATAACCAAGTAAACACTGAATATATAGACCGATAGTCAATCAACAAGTCACATATAACACATAATACATCACATAATCAATGACATATCATTTATAAAAAAGTCTCGGGTCATAAATATGCTTTCGGGTATTTAAAATGATTTTTAAAGTATTTTTCAGAATTAATACGGGTCGTTGGATCAATTTCGGGTTAATAAACAGGGTTCGGTTGGCCAATTCTGGCTCCGAAACAATTTTGTAATAATTATCGAGCCTTGGAAATAATTTAAAATTATATTTTAAAGCTCCAAACTATTTTTCGGAATTTTTAAATTATTTTTAAATAATTATAACTAATTAAATAATTAATTAAAATCAATTAATAATTAATTAAATCAATTAATAATTAATTAAATCAATTAATCAATTAATTTTTGAATTAATTGACCAATTAATCAATTAAAAATCAACTCAAATTAATTAACTAATTAATTGAGATTTATTTTTGAATTCAAAATAATTTACGGAATTAAAATACTAATTTTTAGAATTTTCAGAAATTAAAAATGAATTTTTATAATAAATAGGAAATATGATTTTTAAACATTTTATAAACAGGAATCCTATTTTTGAAAACTTCATCATCTACAAAACTACAGGGGCCTGTTTGCAATTTTGCCAGCCCAGCCGTCGACTCGCCGGAGTGTGGCCGGAGAACACGATTCCTGCCACCTCAGGCCACCGAACTGTCCAGATTAAATCTATAGGTTACCAGCAACTTATTCATGCAATGAAAACTCAATAATCATCTCTGTTCTTGCCGGAAATTGGCCAAGAACATCGCCGGTTTCCGGCGAACATCGAAAACTTTCAAAACAAAACTCCCTTCGATCCATTAATCCTCTGTTAACGAGCTATATACCAATCGATTGCAAATTTTATAAGGAACACAACCCACTATAAATTAACAGCTAATAACCCTTGAATCAAAAACCCCCAAATTTCAATTGAAAACATTCATACGGGCTATAAACCCTAATTTTGAAATTCGAAAATTAAACCTACTTTTGAGCATGTTATTGAACTCCAAATCAGACGTATAATATATCAAAATCATCAGGAAAACAAGCTCTACCACATGCAATCATCAAATCATACAAACAATCATCCGAACAAAAATTCATATTTTTCATAAAAATAATTCAAAAATAATTAAATTTATATAAAATCAACCTTTGATTCTGCAGTAAAACAGGTCCTGGAATTTGATAGTACTCCTTGAGACCTTCAAATTGGTTACTCCAACTTTCCAAACGGATTTCACTAACACCTTGAATTTGTGGTTTGATTCTCAGAAAGGTGTATGAATATATGATTTTTCTCTGTAAAATTATATAATTATCTGTCTGCAAATGATTTTGATATGAAATAAAATACGGTAAAAGGCTATTTATATTTACGGGAAATTAGTATCCCGTTGGATCATTCCGGATATAAAACGGTACGTTTATTTGTAAAAACTGATCCAAACGGTATCGGTTTTTGGGATAATTATCCAAATCAGTACAATTTGTACTGCAGTCTTGGTATCAGCGCCTCGTTACATGTATTACGAAGTGATAATTGTGATAGTTTAATAAAAAGCTCCTGTTTATCGAAAATACGGGTTTTATTGATATACCGAAACGAATATTGTATCAAAAATGTTGCGCCGGGACCCGCGCAAGATAAACCGTACGCCGAATCGAAAAAGTCGAAATATGGAAAATGCTCGGAATATTACAATAAGGTTAGGAAGGAGTTCTCGGAAGAGTTTTGGGTTCCAAAAATGTAACAACGGTTGACGTCGGTTGGTTCCCGTTTTTATAAAATAGATTTTTAAATACTCGGAAAAAGATTTTATAAATTTAATATGATTCATATAAATTCATAAATCAACATAATAATAATTAGGAAGATATGACAATTATCTATATTTTATTTTGGACATATAAAAATTGAAATACTCAATTAATACTATTTTTGAATATTCAAATACAAATAACACTTAATAGTTAATTCACAGAATAGATACTGAACACACATAATAATTATTTTATAGCAAAAATAATTACACGGTATATCCCGGATATTACATCCTTCCCCCCTTAAAAGGATTCTGTCCTCAGAATCTCTTAAGAAAACAAATGAGGGTACTTTTCTCTCATATCACTTTCTAACTCCCAAGTTGACTCTTTAACCTTTGGGTTTCTCCATAATACTCTTACTAACTTTACCACTTTATTTCTCAATACCTTCTCTCGCTCCTCCAGAATCTCTATCGGACTCTTTACATATGACAAATCTGCCTGAAGCTCTATTGACTCATATTCTATTACATGCCTGGAGTCTGGATTATATTTCTTGAGCATCGATACGTGAAAAACATTGTGAATGTGCTCCATGTGCGGTGGTAACGCCAACTCATAAGCTACTTTGCCAACGCGCATTAAAATCTCAAAAGGTCCGACATATCTTGGGCTTAGCTTTCCTTTCTTCCCAAACCTCGTTAGTCCTTTCCATGGTGATACTTTCAATAATACCAAGCTCCCTTCTTCAAATTCCATGTTCTTCCTTGACTGGTCTGCATACTTCCTCTGACGATCTTGTACGGCTATTAATCTCTTCTGGATAATTTCAACAACTTCCTTTGTCTGCTGCACCAATTCAGGTCCGAGTATTTTGCGTTCTCCTACTTCGTCCCAATAAACTGGAGATCTACATTTGCGTCCATAAAGGGCTTCATAGGGTGGCATCCCAATGCTGGCGTGATAACTGTTGTTATAAGCAAACTCTACCAGGGGTAAATGCTCGTCCCAACTCCCTTGAAATCAATAGCACAAACACGTAACATGTCCTCGATTGTGTGGATCGTTCTTTCACTTTGGTCGTCCGTCTGCGGGTGATAGGCCGTACTCATATTAAATCATGTTCCCAAACATTCTTGAAAACTCTTCCAGAATCTTGAGTTAAACCTTGGATCTCCATCAGATATGATAGACACCGGAACTCCATGACGAACTACAATTTCTTTTAGGTACATATGGACTAACTTCTCGAGCGAAAATCTTTCATTTATAGGCAGAAAATGAGCTGACTTGGTAAGTCTATCCACTATAACCCAAATGGCATCATGATTTGCCCTTGTCCTTGGTAATCCAACTATAAAATCCATGGCAATGTGTTCCCATTTCCATTCTGGAATCTCCAATGGCAGTAGCAATCCGCTTGGTCTCTGATGCTCTACTTTAACCCTCTGACAGGTATAACATTTGCTAACCCATTCCGCAATTTCCCTCTTCATGTCTGGCCACCAATAATTCTTCTTTAAATCTCTATACATCTTGGTACTTCCTGGATGGATGGAATACCTTGAATTATGTGCCTTCTATAGAATTTCATTCTTTAACTCCGTCACCGGTGGAATCCAAATTCTAGATGAAAACCTCAGAATACCTTGGTCATCTTGTTTCGTGCATAATTCCTCACCTACCAAACGATTTATATCTTGATCCATTACCTCTTTCTGGCATTTCTTTATTTTCTCCCATAACTCCGGTTAGAAAATCATACTGTACACTTTTGCTTCCTCAGGCTTACAAATTCTAATCTCTAATTCTAATTTCTGAAATTCTTTATATATCTCTTCAGGTACGGATAACACATTTAACCTTTCCTTCTGACTTAACGCGTCTGCTATAACGTTCGCCTTACCGGGATGATAATTAATCGAGCAATCATAGTCTTCGATTAACTCTAACCATCTCCTTTGCCTCATATTAAGTTCCTTATGTGTGAATATGTATTTAGGCTTTTGTGATCCGTGAAAATCTCGCACTTTTCTCCATACAAATAATGTCTCCAAATCTTCAAAGCGAAAACTATGGCTGCTCGCTCCAAATCATGAGTAGGATACTTCTGTTCGTGTGGTTTCAATTGCCTTGACGCATACGCAATCACCTTTTCGTGCTGCATTAAAACACATCCTACTCCCTTGTGAGAAGCATCGCTATAAATTACAAAATTCCCTTGATTGTCTGGAAGTGACAAAACAGGTGTCGTGATTAATCTCCGCTTCACCTCCTGAAAACTTTCTTCGCACTTGTCGTTCCATATAAACTTTTCATTCTTTCGTGTAAGCTTTGTCAATGGTGTTGCAATCCTTGAGAAATTCTGAACGAATCATCGATAATATCCCACCAATCCTAAGAAAGTTCTTACCTCGGTGGGTGTTCTCGGTCTTTCCCAATTTGTAATTGCCTCGATTTTTGCCGGGTCCACTTTGATCCCTTTATTAGTAACTATGTGTCCTAAGAACTGAACCTCTTATAACCAAAATTCACACTTCGAGAATTTCGCATACAACTTCTTTTACCTTAAAATCTCCAAAGTTGTCCTTAAATGTTCCGCATGATCATCTTCTGTCTTTGTATAAATCAAAATATCGTCTATAAACACAATAACACACTTATCCAAATATTCCTTAAAAATTATGTTCATCAGGTCCATAAACGTTGTCGGGGCATTGGTCAATCCAAAAGACATCACTAAAAACTCGTAATGTCCATCATACCTTGTTCTGAAAGCTATCTTTGGTATATCTTCTAGCTTGATCTTCAGTTGATGATATCCCGATCTTAAATCGATCTTGGAGAAATACTTGGCTCCCTTCAATTGGTCAAACAAATCATCAATTCTAGGTAACGGATACTTATTCTTGATTGTAAGCTTGTTGAGGTCCCGATAGTCGATACATAGTCTCATGCTTCCATCTGTCTTCTTGACAAATAATACCGGTGCACCCCACGGGGATACACTGGGTCTGATTACTCCTTTATCTAACAACTCCTGCAACTGCTTTGCTAGCTCTTTCATCTCAACAGGCACCATTCTGTACGGGGCCTTGGATACTGGTTCTGTTCCAGGTGCTAAGTCGATCACAAATTCAATTTCCCTATCTCGAGGAAGTCCTGGTAATTCGTCGGGAAACACGTCTGGAAATTCATTCACAACTGAAATATCTTCAAGTTTTGCTGACTCCTGACTTCTTTCGATTACATATGCTACGAAATGCTCACATCCTTGTCGTAGTAACTTCTTGGCTTGAATCATCGTTAAGAACTTCTTTACTTATTTCTGACCTTTGAACGTTACTATTCTTTCGTCTGGCATTTTTACCATTACTTTCTTATTTCGATAATCTATCTGAGCATTATGCTTAGATAACCAATCCATCCCTAATATAACATCAAATTCTCCTAATTTAAATGGTATCAAATCTACACAAAATTTACTACCAGAGATCTCAATCTCACAATTCCCATAAACTTGGTTAACAGTTACACGTTCTTGATTTGCTAATTTCACAGTCATTATTTCATTTAAACATTCAACTGGACAATTTAACTTACTAACAAAATCTTGTGAAACAAACGATCGAGTTGCTCCCGAATCTATTAACACTTTGGCATATAAAGAATTCATATTAAGTGTACCTGCCATGACATCCGTATCCTGAATAGCATCCTTCACAGACATATCAAAAACTCTAGCCCTTGGAGTTTCATTCATTGTTGGGGTAGATCCCATAATCCTCAATGCATTACTGACTGGGGCTGGTGTCTTACAATCCATGGCCATATGTCCTGGCTTCCCACATTTAAAGCATGTAAATCCAATGGCTGGAACCTTCACTGCTGGATTCCGGATAGGCTAATCCTTATTTGCTGGCTCTCTTGGTGGCTGATTTCGGCACTCCCTCGAATAGTGCCCTTTCTGGTTGCATTTGAAACATACCACATTTAACTTGTTACAAACTCCTCCATGCTTCTTTCCACAAACTTGACAATCTGGAAAAGTTAATCTCAACTGATTCGGCTGATTCACATTAGTTGGACGGTTGCCCTGGCCTCCGTCTCCTGCATTTTGTCTCCTGAAATTAAAATTTTTCCCTGGCTGGATATTACCCTTCTTAAAATTTGGAAACTTCCCTGTTTGTGACTGACCCTCACTTCCCTCAACTTTCCTCTTCTTGCTTCCCTTTTCCTTCTGAAACATCTCACTCTCTGTCTCTGCGATCATAGCCTTCTGTACTACTCCTGCATAGGTATCCAATTCAAAAATGGCTACCTTCCCTCTGATCCATGGTTCAAACCTTGCTGAAATCTTTTAGCTTTCCTCCTGTCAGTATCCACATACGACGATACGTATCTTGACAATTCCTCAAACTTA
The DNA here is from genome assembly GCF_009905375.1 of Apium graveolens. Taxonomy (NCBI): domain Eukaryota; kingdom Viridiplantae; phylum Streptophyta; class Magnoliopsida; order Apiales; family Apiaceae; genus Apium; species Apium graveolens. The sequence continues at coordinate 164,269,510 of NC_133647.1, forward strand.
CCCTTATAATCTGTTACCGACATGTTCCCTTGCTTTAATTCTAAAAACTTCAGCTCCATTTGATCCTGAACAAACTGAGGAAAATACTTTTCTAAAAACAATTCCTTAAACCTTTCCCAAGTAATAACATCTGTGCCTTCCAATGTCTTCACCATTTCCCACCAATAGGTGGCCTCATTCTTCAGATAGTAACTTGCAAACTCAACCTTCTGTTCTTCCTTTACTTTCACTAAGGCAAATGTCTTCTCTATTTCCTTTAACCAAACATTTGCTTCAATTGGCCCTAAGGAACCCTTGAATTCTGGTGGGTTTACTGCCTGAAAAGTTTTGAAAGTTACGTAGGGATTGGTCTGTCTTTATTGTTGTTGTGCCAGGTGAACTGTTTGTTGGGCCAAGATTTGGAGAATCTGGGCTATTGCTGGGTCTATGGGTCCTGGGTTCACATTCTGGTTTATCTCATCTTGGTTATTATTATTGTTGTTGGTTTCTTCATTCTGGGTGTTGGTGCGGGTATTTCTTCTAGGAGGCATTTTCTGTAAAGAATCAATCAATTTATTTAGCTTTTGAATCAAATCTTTGCATAAAGGAAAAGTGTTGTAAAACAGGTATATCTTTTTTTTTAAACAGTTGTAACTAAGTAAATTGCATGCCTCTTTACAGAATATAAACAATTATGGAAAATAGGGTACATGGTATCACAGGGTATACTGTTGCAATAAATAAGGTAAAGTAAAACAGGTGCGATAAAGTAATTGACAATGCTGGAAAAGAAAAGGTACTGATATATATAGATCAAAAGTTTTAGGTGGTACAAGCGTAAAGACGCTTTGAAAGTGAAAGCAAAAAGGGTACAACAACCTACTCATTAGTCAGCATCGCTAGTCTATAAATACAACTCAAAAGTCTACTGATACACACTACACACTACTGTACATACTATGTAATCACAACAACACTGCTCCGCATCTCCATCTCTGAGTTTCTGACTCATGGCAAGTCTGGACCTCCAATCTCTTCAAGCTCCTCTAGAACCCACTTAGCCCACTCCACTAGGAAATCAGGGGTGAAGTCCTCATGTGTAGCCTCATCAATCCTCACTGCAGCTGTCCTACGAAATGCCTGTAGCCTCTCCCTGAGTCGCCTCTCACCACTCCCAACCTCTCTGGTTCGCATGATATGTAGTAACTCCTGAATCTGACCCTGAAGGAATCGCTGCTCCATAAGGCAAGCCTCAAACTGATGATACGGGACAGGATAAGAAGAGAACTGAAAAAAGTATTCCTGTAACTGAATGGCCAGTTAGCCTGAGTCAGCGGGTGAGGGTCCTCTGACAGGTGGCCTCATGCCTGGGGGCGGAATAGCCTGCAGTGGTACGGGCTGCAACACTGGTGGAGGTAGAATAGCCAATGCTGGTGGAATAACAGGACATGGATCCGATGCTGGTGCTCCAACTGAAGGCTCTGAGTGTTCAGCTGATATGGGAATAAAAGAGTCTGCCATCTCTGCTATCTGAAATTATATCGCAATATAAGAATCTCGAACCACGACATGAATTATACTACTAATGGTTATACCGCAACACTCAACCTTTCAACATTCTATCCTTCTATTTCTTACTTCTAATCCTAACCCTCTACCCATTCCCGTTAACCTAAGCTTATGTCAGTGACTTATAACCTGTAGCTCTGATACCAAAACTGTGGCGCCCTCCAAACCCGGGTCAGAAGTTTGGGGTCCACACACACACCTTATTTATAACATGCTTATAACAATACTAAAGATAATAATAATATGCAATGACCCTATTTACCAACTACCACAGATCGCAACAGGTTAAACTATGCACACAAGCCAAACACACTAATATATTACATACCGATTAAATCCCAACCATTCAAACTCGAACTGAGTATTAAACATTATTACAAACTTTTACAGACTTAAATTGTTCCAAAAGAAGCCGATAAGCTCAGCTCAATAAACCTGAACCCCTAGCTCTCGCGCTGGACTGGGGATCCTCAATACCAACCGGTTCCTTTTTAACTGGAAAAGTACAGAAACAATATCGCACAAATGAGCTAACTAGCTCAGCAAGTCAAATGACAAAACTGAGAATAATGATCATCAGGTGAAGATGATTATGATATCGAGTGAACAATGGGTTATGATTTAGAATTGGATATTATACTTTTAATTTAAAAACCAAGGTTAGGCTGCTGATCAGTCACGCACTAACCCCGAGCAAGGCACACATCATTGCTCTAACTACTGGATCCAAGGTACACATTGGCCTAACTTGACCATTATATGGTCTGACCACGAATCTGGTCCAGAATTTTATAAAAACAATCCAATTCTAACATAATAACAGAATGAATAATAATAAACAATAACCAGAATCATTAACAACAATGAGTACTTAATAATGAAAGGATTTTAATACTTGTATGGATCAACAAGGTAATTTCAAAGCTTGGGTGCTGGGAAATAAAAGAATTGAATAACAAAGGAATCAACTTTTCAGGGTTTCAAGGATTTGGTCGTTCAAAGCATAAGATATCATGGGTTGAATATATAAGTAATTCAGTTCATCGTTTGGTATTTGGTTTGTATGTATTTGTAGAGTAGTATCGTAGATTTGTGGTTCGTATTTGGGTATACAATAATCAATGGCTTAGAAAGAATATGGTTTCTGGCTCAATAACAATAATTGGAATCAGGGTTTAGGTTTCTGTGCTTCAAAGCACTTGCAATATCACAGGATTATCAAGTACTACAATATCACGAGAAAGTTCAGAACACTTACCTCGTACTAGCTTACTATTCTGCACTCGCTTCCAATCACAATCGTCTTACTCCTCAACTACCTATTTCCCTTTCCTACATCTAGCCTCTTCTGCTCACATATCATAAGCATCTATCAATCATCAACTCATAAGATTCTATTCAACAGATACTTCTATCTACCTTTCGTTTCACCCAAATCCGATTAACGGATTGAAAGTTATGCAATAACCAAGTAAACACCGAATATATAGACTGATAGTCAATCAACAAGTCACGTATAACACATAATACATCACATAATCATTGACATATCATTTATAAAGAATTTCCGGGTCATAAATATGCTTTCCGGTATTCAAAATGATTTTTAAAGTATTTTTCAGAATTAATACGGGTCGTTGGATCAATTTCCGGTTAATAAATAGGGTTCGGTTGGCCAATTCTGGCTCTGAAACAATTTTGTAATAATTATCGAGCCTTGGAAATAATTTAGAATAATATTTTAAAGCTCGAAACTATTTTTCGGAATTTTTAAATCATTTTTAAATAATTATAACTAATTAACTAATTAATTAAAATCAATTAATAATTAATTAAGTCAATTAATTTTTGAATTAATTGACCAATTAATCAATTAAAAATAAACTGAAATTAATTAACTAATTAATTCAGATTTATTTTTGAATTAAAAATAATTTTCGGAATTAAAATACTAATTTTTAGAATTTTCAGAAATTAAAAATGAATTTTTATATAATAAAAATAAATAGGATATATAATTTTTAAACATTTTATAAACATGAATCCTATTTTTGAAAACTTTACAAATTAGAGGGACTAAACTTCATCATCTACAAAACTATAAGGGCCTGTTAGCAATTTTGCCAGCCCAGTCGTCGACTCGCTGGAGTGTGGCCGGAGAACACGATTCCGGCCACCTCAGGCCACCAAATTGTCCAGATTAAATCTATAGGTTACCAGCAACTTATTCATGCAATCAAAACTCAATAATCATCTCTGTTCTGGCCGGAAATTGGCCAAGAACATCGCCGGTTTCCGGCGAACATCGAAAACTTTCAAAACACAACTCCCTTCGATCCATTAATCCTCTGTTAACGAGCTATATATCAATCGATTGCAAATTTTTAAGGAACACAACCCACTATAAATTAACAGCTAATAACCCTTGAATCAAAAACCCCCAAATTTCAATTGAAAACATTCGTACGGGCTATAAACCCTAATTTTGAAATTCGAAAATTAAACCTACTTTTGAGCATGTTATTGAACTCCAAATCAGACGTATAGTATATCAAAATCATCAGGAAAACAAGCTCTACCACATGCAATCATCAAATCATACAAACAATAATCCGAACAAAAATTCATATTTTTCATAAAAATAATTTGAAAATAATTAAATATATATAAAATCAACCTTTGATTCTGCAGTAAAACAGGTCTTGGAATCTGATAGTACTCCTTGAGACCTTCAAATTGGTTACTCTAACTTTCCAAACGGATTTCACTAACACCTTGAATTTGTGATTTGATTCTCAGAAAGGTTTACGAATATATGATTTTTCTTTGTAAAATTATATAATTATATGTCTGCAAATGATTTTGATACGAAATAAAATACGGTAAAACGTTATTTGTATTTACGGGAAATTAGTATCCCGTTGGATCATTCTGGATATAAAACGGTACGTTTATTTGTAAAAACTGATCCAAACGGTATCGGTTTTCGGGATAATTATCCAAATCAGTACAATTTGTACTGCGGTCTTGGTCTCAGCGCCTGGTTACACGTATTAAGAAGTGATAATTGTGATAGTTTAATAAAAAGCTCTCGTTTATCGAAAATACGGGTTTTATTGATTTACCGAAACGAATATTGTATCAAAAATGTTGCGCCGGGACCCGCGCAGGACAAACCGTACGCCGAATCGAAAAAGTCGAAACATGGAAAATGCTCGGAATATTACAATTAGGTTAGGAAGGAGTTCTCGGAAGAGTTTCGGGTTCCAAAAACGTAATAACGGTTGACGTCGGTTGGTTCCCGTTTTTATAAAATAGATTTTTAAATACTCGAAAAAAGATTTTATAAATTTCATATGATTCATATAAATTCATAAATCAACATAATAATAATTAGGAAGATATGACAATTATCTATATTTTATTTTGGATATATAAAAATTGAAATATTCAATTAATACTATTATTAAATATTCAAATACAAATAACACTTAACAGTTAATTCACAGAATAGATACTGAACACACATAATAATTATTTAATAGCAAAAATAATTACACGATATATCCCGAATATTACATGTATAATGTAATATAATTACTTCAACCAAATATTATAGATTAAACTCGGGGCATGTTATGTGCCATCTTCTTCATGGTTGAATCCACGTTTTCTTGATCAATGGGTAGACTATCATTTCAAATCAACATTTGAGCGCGGAAGCACATATTTATGGTCTAGCTCACCCAAGTGGCCAATAATATCCCTCCAAAATTAAAAGGGTTAAATCCTTTCTAGATCCTTCATATTTCTCACATGATTCCTAATATACTCGTATTCCACTTTTATCATTACTCGGTCAAAGGCAACTTTTGATTTAACCAAAGTTTGACGCCCTCAATCTCGGGGTTAGGAAATGAGGACTCACACACCTTTAAACTAATAATTAAATAAGTATAAATCTCGATTAACTACTAACATGATCAACAGGATAAAGTATGAGACAAGATTACCACTACCAATCATAAAATATATCTTACAATCCCAAAATATTATTAAATAAACAATATCGATTCTGGCTGGGAACCGACAGATAACCCATTGTATCTTTACAGATTACCTTCTAGGCGCATGCTCACTCAAAAATACCACTACCTGCTCTGGCAACCGGAAGCCCACAATACGGTAGGGACCACCAGGTATGCTCTTACGAGCAGTGCGCCTAAGCCTGGCCATCTTCTTGCTTAACTGCCATGGTTAGATTAATAACAAAACATATGAGTATAAAACTCAACAAGTAACTATAAAGCAGTTCTACGATATCAAATCACAATATACTTTACCAAACTCATGGCATTCTACTTTATTCGCTCTAGGTGGCAGATTTCCAGCTTTTGGGTTAAGGAAAGGTTATGAAGGAACAATATGGAGCTTTTAAGGAACACGGCTCAATATAGGATGAAAGCCAACAATCATCAGAAATCATTAAAGGATCAGAATAAATCTTCCAGAAAGAGGAAAGCAACAGAATTTTAATATATGGAATCAATCATATGATCAACAGATTAAAATCAGGGTTCTCGAGCTTTAAGCTCCATGTTAACACAATCAACTCTTTTGTAAAAGAATATAAACCATTTTCATTTTCAAGAATCAATTTACTGAACAGAAAGTTCCAGTTCCCTTTTAAATAATCAATTAGAACCCTTGATTGGACCACTTTATCTTTCCATATCACAATATTACGGGTGGTCAGCCCGTACCGACCTCCATCCGACCTTTAAGGTACCAATCGACATAATTTCAGCCTTAAGTTGCTAGCCTCTTACCATGACTGGACTAGTCCCACTAGTCTCTTACATCCCAATCCAATCCATCAGGAATTCATTTTGAAAACCTTGAGTTGGAAATAAACAAATAGGTTTTCTAAAATCCATTTTATCGTTACCAAGAACATGAAATCATTCAGACTCTTTCAAGTCGAAACTCATTCTTAAATCAGATTTTAAGAAAAACAAAGTTTAGGGAGTGATTCAAAGATGAGCAAGGAACAATTCTTAAGGATTCTGTATCAAGGATAACAAGGTACTTAAGTTAGAAGGACCAACATCTGTTTAGGGATCAATAGGGTGATCAGGAAATAAGGTATCATTTAATAGGGTTCGCAAAGATAATTATAGGGATTCAATACAATTCATGGCTTAATAAATAACTTGAACAGAAAGGACAGGTTATCAAAGAGTTGAATCAGTAAGCTTATCAATAGTAGTTTAACAAGATCAAAGGCAGGGTATCTTAAATCAATATCAGGGTTTCACAATTAAACAGTTCAATACTCTACATGGTATGAACAACATTCTCTTTATAACCATTTACACAAGTAATCAGAGTTACTTGCCTGAATTTGCTTTCCTGAAGGTTGAACTACTGCCACCTAGTATACCCTTTCCTTTCCTAGCCTGAATACCCTCACGCTTCGAATCTACAATAAAACCAAAACCTTAATCTGTTTCTCAACTCTCGTTCCCGGAATGATCACTCAATTACGATAGCTCAACTATACTTTTGACTCGAACTATACGAGTATAGCTTATATACACACAGCACATAGCACATTCTTTACTCATAGCCTTATATCACTTTACATATACTCGCTAAACCTTGACTATTTTCCCAAATCAAATACTTATAACTCGTACAAACACACAATGACATGCATGACTATTACTTATAGCTTTTAACCTCAATTAACTCAATTCCCTTTTTCTTTTATCCATAATTCGAACCAAAAACACAATACAACAAGCAAAAATTCAAAGGTTTAACACATAAACACTCAATCATTCTATCATTTACCAAAAATCAGATTTTTGACTTTGAATTTCTTTGGCCTATTCGGCCTTAACCACAATCACAATCAAACCAAGACATGCATTAACAATTCCTCTTTTGAATCAACATGCAATCTTATTACTTTCTAGTTAAACCTTAATTATACCAAAATCAAGTCACAAGAATCAATTCTTCTTTTTTGTTAACACAAGGTCTAACCTAGACCTTCACCATGCATTCCCAAATTTTGCATCCAAACAAATGTACAAGTCCAATTATCATAGAATCTTATTTAACATACTTAAATCACAAAAGAATATCGCCTTTTTTGGTACATGCAAACATTAATAAATTTTATCATCCAATCATTACTAATTTCCAAGAATGAACATTAACAAGTCATGATCATTACTCAAAATCATTTTTGATCTTTTAAAACCAAGATCCCATTCAAGTTTTTCAAAAACAACACATACAAATGATTTCCATAATCCTTAAATCATAAATAAACCCATTATTAAACATCAAATCAAAAACTCATTCATTTTAACACAATCAACATGATTTCCTAAAAATAGTAAGTGCCATTCGGCCTTTCCCCAAGAAAACACACATGCAACTCAACTTTTAAGCTTTTGCATCTTTAATCCTACTAATCTCTTAACATCAAACTAAATTAACATTACAACCAACAAGAATCAATTTATCAACTTGTAATATACAAAACCATTCGGCCTTTTTATCAAAATACCACATACAAACACAAATATTTGATTTAAAGATTCTAGAACTCAGTTTTTTAACATCATTGCTCACCACGGTTCACCGGATTTCATCACCGATGGCGGTGGCATCTCGGTGGTGGCCCCATTCGGGGGTTTCCAACCATCAACCATCCAGTTTTACAAGTAATACACTCATGCAAACACATATCCTCACTCAAAACACAAACCCTTTCGTTTTCATGAAAACCGAACTAAAAAACCACCAAATTCAACTTTGATTTTTCTCAGGAGCTTGAAATTAGCTACATGCATGTATGTATACAGGTAGATATCTCCATTTCTCACACAATCAAGGTTCCATACCCGAAAATGAATGAAGAACAAGTGATAGAGAGTGCAGAGAGAGAGTGTACTGAGATAGAGAAATTCCGAGAGAGAGAGAGAGGAAAAAACGAGAGAAAAGAGAGAAAGGAGAGAGGGGCGCGGGAAAAAAAGAAAGGAGAAGGAGGTGGGGTGGTTTTATATCACCTAGGGAGGGTAATATAGTAATTAGGTTATTCTATGTTTTGATTTTCTTTTTATCCTTAAAAGAAAATAGATTTGATCTGCAAATACTTCTCTTGGAAAGATGAATTTGTTTTGAATAAAAATCTTTAACACGTAGATCTCTAAATTAGCTTTCCAACCATTACCCATAATAAGATTTTAAGCGTACGGTTGATTTTATATGATTTTTACAAGTTTGTGCTAGTAATAACACTTTATCACATAAAAATCAATTTAAAATGCAACGATCACCAAATAAATCCATCCATCATTTTTAGAAAGTCAACAGGATTATTACGAAGATAACAGAACAAATCTCATGCTTTTATCTTAGTCATATAATTTTATAAAAATGCCTGAAGGTTAAATAAACCTTTATCTAAATCAAATAATTCCTTTAAATTCATAAAAATGTCACAGAGCTTAATTAGGACGGGTTCCGTTCTACCTGACGGCCCGACACCACAGCTTAATTCCTAAGCTTACTCTTTAAATTGGAACATTTTTATTTACCCTCCTATATTCTAATATACAGAGAAGACAATTAATCAGCACTTAGTCACATAAATATAATCACATCATATGAAACATATACTATTGACTTAATTACGTCGCAAAATAGATAGGGATACTTTTCTTTCATTTTGCTTTCCAATTCCCAAGTCGATTCTTCAACTAGCGGATTTCTCCATAATACTCTAACTAGAGGTACAACTTTATTCCTGAGTGTCCTCTCTTTTCGGTCCAAGATTCGAACTGGCTTTTCCACATAAGATAAATCTGGTTGGATTTCCACTGGCTCCAACTCGATCACATGGCTTGCATCAGCATGATACTTCTTTAGAAGATATACATGAAATATATTGTGCAGATGTTGCATTTGTGGAGGTAGCGCCAATTCATATGCCACCTGCCCAACTCGTCGCAATACTTCAAATGGTCCAATATACCTAGGACTCAACTTTCCTTTCTTTCCGAATTGGGTTAAACCTTTCCAAGGAGATATCTTTAATAAGACTTTGTCTCAAGATTCAAATTGCATATCTTTTCATTCTTGATTTGCGTACTTTGCTTATCCATCTTGAGCTGCAATTAATCTCTTTCGAATCATCTCTACCTTTTCCTTCGTTTGTTGAACTAGCTCTGGGCCAATTAATTTGCGCTCACCAACTTCGTCCCAATATATAGGGGATCTACATTTTCTTCCATATAACGCTTCATACGGCGGCATGCCAATACTCGCGTGATAGCTGTTGTTGTAGGAAAACTCAATTAACGGCAAATGATCATCCCAATTTCCTTTAAAATTTATTACGCAGGTTCGCAACATATCTTCAATTGTCTGAATTATCCATTCACTTTGTTCGTCTGTCTGCTGATGATATGTCGTACTCATTTTCAACTTAGTTCCCAAATGATCATGGAATTGTCGCCAAAATCTCGAGTTAAACCTTGGATCTCTATCAAACACGATAGATACACACTACTAGAAATATGGGATCAGACATCGGTTCAGATGCGATGTTAAAAAAAATCTGAACCGATGTCTTCGCGTGTGATGTTAAATGTCATCAGCCTTTGACATCGGTTAACATCCGATGTCTATTATAGTGCTATACATCAGTTTTAAGATTAAATGTGATGTCTTTGCAACAAATTTCAGCTTATATTACAGTATTTTTAGGTGAATATGAGTATATTATGAGGTATTTATCTATTAAAACATGAAATCTACAAGCTCTAAAAGCCATTTATTAAAATTCTTTTGAACAAACCGATGTGAAATTCCAGATCAGACATCGGTTAGATTAGTTGCCTGATGTGAAATATTTGATCAGACATCAGTTATATTAGCCCCGTGATGTGAAATGATGGATAAGATACAGGTGTTCTTCACGAAATTGATGTTAAATCTTTTTGTTTAACATCAGCCAATTTCTCTAACCGATGTTATTTGACTTAAAATACATTGAGTTTCTTTTCAGAACCGATGTCAAATGACTATTTCACATCATTTTTTTAGTTCTTTTTCGTTTAATATTATTTTACCTGATGTGTTTTGTACATTTTTTACATCGATTTACATTAATCATTATGATGTTAATATTCTGTAAATTGCATGTCATCCTGGTACTATTTACAACCACAAGGAACCAATTGCATCTACAACAAAAAAGAACCAAACAATGCTAACATCCCAACAAAAAATATCCAAAAACATCCAACAGAAACATAAAAATAAATTGATAGCAGATTTCTTAACATTCACTACAAGAAACTCAATTCGTACATATATTCAAGTCTAAAATAAACATCCCAACCAAAAATAATAAAATCCAAATTCACTAGTTATTACATCCGACATTATAAACATCTCTAATGCTTGCAAGTACCACTAATTGCATCATGATGTTACGCAATTGCCAAAATATCAGCCAAATTCCGTAGCCAATGTGGTAAAAGTTGGCTGCAACTTTATTACTTGACCCTGAAAACATATTGAATAATATGTTTCCTTTTACCTTATATATAATGTAGTAAATATATGAAATGGAAAAGCAGTACTGAGGTTCATGAGGGTGAAACATACCCACTCAACCAGACTCTCGTCACCCAGTGGCTGAGATCCATCCACAGGTTTACGCCCAGTGATGAGCTCTAAAAGAACTACTCCGAATGAGAAAACATAATATTTTTCAGTCAGCTTACCACTTGATGCATACGCTGGAGCCATGCATCTGACAAATCACCAGCCAAGATTCATCGGATAAATTGTAAATAAAAAAAAATTGAAGGATAAAACCCTGGTGATTGTAGCCACAGAATTATGTTGGAGAAAAGAAGATTCAACACTTAAGTAAAACAAGGAAAACAAGGGTGTCATTGTTGCAACAATTTGAGTACCTCTAGGCTTCGTCTATATGAAAAGTAAATATAGGGTGTCATGTTGTCACAAGATTACACGAGTAGTGATGTCCTGCTTATTTGCCAAAATCAGTAGTGACGATCCTGATAGCCTCTATTATAAAGAAAGAAAGAAAAATTATGTATCAAAAAGATAAATAGATATACTTACGAAACTCTTAAGCTACAGAAAAGATAGAAACACATTTACAATATATAGAAAGTTCAATGACATGGTGAATTTCACGTTTATTTAATATTAAAGCTAACCTGTCTTCCTGAAGAAGACTTTCCGAGATAGAATTACAAAAAGCATTACCCAGAGTGCGAAATAAATCCAACATCGTAGGTTCCCAAACCTTGACATCTGGATTTATGGACCTGACCTGTCAGTAAATAATAGCTAGCACATATAAGATTCCCAACACGCTCAGATCCAAGAACACTGTTACAAAGTAGAGTTTCTAAAGTTCATTTATAAGCTATGTAGTAGTAAATTCTAGAAATGAGATAATTGACAGAACATGACTAGCTTAAAGATGTCTAACATACGCAGGAGACCAGCACACAAAGATCAGGATTTCAGCGGTAATGGGAATACTACATTACCTATCTCGAAAAAAGGAAGGAAACAAGCACACAAAAAGTTTATAAATTATGCTTTAGTCAACACTTATTAAGTTCTGTCAATTATAAATGTAGTTTATAAATTATTGTTAAACTCCTCAAACAAGGACCATCACCTTAATTATCACTTCTATATATTTCTCACAAAATATGTTTGTGTTCAGAGGGGAGGCACTTTTCATTCTAACATTATGCAATGTAAATTATCACAGAGGATGTTGACAATTAGATAAGTTGCATTGACTAATTAATTAACATTCATATTATCTTTTAATATATTAGCCAATATCATGTGTTACATCCTTAGTTTTTATTTAATAAACACAAACAGTTGCAGAGATTCACCTAGTTTAGGTTTAATGTTACTAGAATAAAGGCAGGACACCTAAAGTATGGTCAACCAGTTTGGTTAATCAATTTATATTCAACTTTAACCAGGAACAAGTGTGTGAGATTATACTTTTAAAGCACAGGTCAATATAAGTTCTTAACATATAGGACACCCTTAGCGAAATATTGAAATCTGTCTTGGTGAGAATTCGTTTGACCTTAACTAAAGTTCCACCATTCCAGCTGTCTACAAATAGACATCAAAAGTAAAATAATAGCAGTCTATTATACTCAATGATATGCAAACTGAGCAAAAAAATAGTTAAATGATAACAGATACATGCTCTAGAGAGCACATCAGTAGGCATTCATTACAATAGAAATTTACAAGCTTAATCAAACCTTGGGTCACCTAATTCATGTATAATGCAGAGAAGTTAGGAAGCAAGTTAAGTGCATTATGCAGGAACATATATGAAGTACAAGTGAGCGCACTCATACTTCTAAAATGACATGCATAACAATATAGGGACAATGTCAAAAGGAAAAATACAGAACATTGCTAGCTGACTTTGTAATAGTCTATTTTGACTTGAAGGTTCCAATATACCAGTGGCAATTCATCAAAATCTATTGTCACTTGTACCACCCGATTAACATATAATTTTAACAAATTGGAAAGCATGGTACATGATTTGTAGACGTGTAGGACAAACCAAGTAGACTAGTTCAGTCTTAATTAGTGAGGATCCAATAATTAGAATAATCAAGCACTACATTTATTATACTACTACTTAATGCATTCAATTCAAGTTGTAAGATATCAGTTAATATACATACCCCTTTTTTAAAAAAAAAATATCAGTGTATAAATATAGCAGTAACAATACATTATAAGACACACCACCAAAATCAACACATTATTTCTCAATTTCTCATTAACTTAAATTTACCTTGATCAGGCAGGTCAAATATCTTGCCAAAAATATGAGGATCAAGAAAGATAGTAGAAATATGAGAATGAGGTGTCATTTAGACAATAAAACTTATATCTTAACATACTTTTTAATGTGCATGAATTTACTTCTTATGCATGAAGAATAAATAATCTTTAATCTTATTTCAAACGGTCATCAAAGAATACATGACATTAGACTTTAGTGGCTTGTAATTATCTTAATGTGCATAAAAATTGATCCTTATGCATTGTACATATATGAGTAGAGTAAAGTATTCGCATCCAGGTGTTTAAGCTAGTTGGAAAAGAAGTCAGGATTAGCATAAATGCGGACATAGTGATGAAGTTTCCTTTAAATAGTAAGTTCCAAGATACGCATTCTAAACTTCCAGTACTATGCAGAATTTATAATGTAGTTTATAAATTATGCTTTAGTCAACACTTATTAAACGTAAAATATGTCATTGCCACAAATTTCTTTAAGGATCCTAGACACATTATCTTCTCGATTCGAACTCTGGTCTGCGCTTTCATGATGTGATCCAGAAGAGGTATTGTTATACTCGTTACCACTAGATTTGAGCTGCAGAAGATTCATGTTAGTCATAAACGTAAATATTTGAATGCCAATCTGATTGCTTAATGTGAAACATGACATGTAAAAAATTTACAGAGTTTGACCTATCGCAACTGAGAGTTCAAAAGGGAAGAAATAACACCTTGCATTTTGTTTACCCAATCAATCCTATCTGCTTCTGTTTGAGACTGCTCAAATCAGAAAACATGTTGTTATACCTCTATAGAAACGTAACTGCATTACAAAGGATACCACTGGATAATTATGTTAAAATAAATACAAAGAATACATAGAATTCAAGATGAACATTATCAAAAACCTCTTGTTTAAACTGCTTAGTATTGTATCATTGTAGGCGACACCACCACTTCAGGTTCCTCTTTACCCAATATCAAAACCTAAATATCACCAAAACAAAGCATTATACCTTCAACTTCATGTAATTATTTCCAATAATCATATCACACCCCTATCCCTATTAGCCTAAATAAATAACAATTAAGCCCAAACAAATATAAATATACACAAATAAAAAAACATAACACCTCATTTAGTACTGAATAAACTTACTAATCATTACCAATTGTCTATGAGAAGACACAAAGATTTTTAATTTCGATAAAATTAGCACCTCACATTCACCAAATTAGAGTAGATAAACTTAGCAGTAGGTAAGCCCTAAATATATATAATAGAACTATACTAGCTAGCTAAGAATGTACTTTAACATAAATGAATAAACTGAAACACTAACAATAAAAGAGATCGGGAGAGAGACATGGGAGAGAGAGCGGGGGGGAGAGAGAGGGGAGAGCACGAGGGAGAGAGAGATGTACACAAGAACTCGACGATATTTTTGGAACGAAACCCATGGCCCTATTCAGTGTCGATTATGTACTGGTTTCTAATTAGGGTTTACGAAAGGGAGTGGCAAAAAAGAAAGAAACAAAAGAGAGATGAGGAAGAGTCGTGGTGTTGGAGATGAAGTTCAGGTTCGAGAGAGAGAGAGAGTTGCCATCGATGTTTGAGAGAGAGAGAGAGTCTGGCCTGCAGGGAAAGAGGGGAGAGGGGAGATGGTTTTGGAAAGAGGGAAATGAAATGTGTAAAGGGGGAACAATAATTTTGTTAAAGTTAAACGGGGAAAAGTGAACTGGAAAGGGGGGAAAAGACAAGTACATTTTTATTTTTTTTTAAAAAAGAGCATAGACAACGGTTAACAAAATTAACAGATGTCAAATTTAAAAGCACATATTTGGCCTTTTTAATTTCTGAACATAGACAACGCCTACTATGTGAAATGGATGTCAGTATTCGTATTCAACATCGTTTTTTTCTAAACCGATGTTAAACATGATTTTAACATCGGGTGCATTACATGCCGATGTCTAAGCACCGATGTCGTATCTACTATTTCTAGTAGTGACAGGAACTCCATGACGCATCACAATCTCTTCCAAGTACAATTTGACAAACTTTTCCAACGAAAACCTTTCATTTATCGGCAAGAAATGCGCTGACTTCGTCAACCGATCGATTACCACCCAAATCGCATCATGATTTGACTTGGTTTTAGGTAATCCTAGCACGAAATCCATCGCTATATGCTCCCATTTCCATTCGGGTATATCCAGTGGCTGAAGCAATCCGCTCGGCCTCTGATGTTCCGCTTTGACTCTTTGGCACGCATAATATTTACTTATCCATTCTGCAATTTCCTTCTTCATATTTGGCCACCAATAACTTTCTTTTAAATCTTGGTACATTTTTGTACTTCCAAGGTGAATTGAAAATCTCGAGTTATGCGCTTCTTGCAAAATCTCATGCTTTAGTTCCACGACACTAGGTATCCATATACGTGAGTTAACACAGTATATTCCTTTCCCATCTTTTTAAGCTTTATTTCTTCTCCCGTCAACTTATCCTTTTCACGATTCATTACTTGCTCTTGACAACATCAAATATTTTCCAAAATTTCAGGTTGAAATGACATTGCATATATAGCTTTACCTCCAAATTCGGGAGTCTGCACCTCTATTTCCATCTTTTCAAAATCTTTGACCAATTCTTCTGATGTCGTTAACATATTCAATCTTTCCTTGCTACTTAGAGCGTCGGCTACCATATTTGCCTTTCCAGGATGATAGTTTATCGCACAATCATAATCTTTGATCAGTTCCAACCACCTTCTTTGTCGCATATTCAATTCTTTCTGAGTAAAGATATACTTTAAACTCTTATGATCCGTATAAATCTCGCACTTTTCCCCGTACAGATAATGCCTCCAAATCTTCAGGGCAAACATGATTGCTGCCAATTCCAAATCATGCGTTGGATATTTCTGCTCGTGCGGCTTGAGTTTCCTTGACGCATATACTATTACCTTCCCGTGTTGCATTAACAGACATCCAAGTCCTTTATATGAAGCATCACTGAATATCACAAATTCTCCTTTTTCATCTGGTAATACCAACACTGGGGCGCTTACCAACCTCTTCTTTAACTCTTGAAAACTATCCTCGCATTTTTCTGTCCATACAAACTTCTCATTCTTTCTTGTCAACTTCATTAACGGAATGACAATCTTAGAGAAATCTTGCACAAATCTCCTGTAATATCCGGCTAATCCCAGTAAACTTCTGACTTCCGTAGGAGTCTTGGGTCTTTCCCAATTCACTACAGCTTCTATGTTGGCTGGGTCCATATTGATTCCTTCTTTATTAACTACATGACAAAGAAATTACACTTCCTTTAGCCAAAATTCACACTTTGAAAACTTAGCGTACAGCTTCTCTTTTCTCAGAATTTCCAAAGAAATCCTCAAATGCTCCTTATGATCTTCTTCCGTCTTGGAGTAAATCAGTATATCATCGATAAACACAATAACGAACTTATCCAAATATTGCTTGAACACTCGGTTCATAAGATCCATAAATACGGCTGGCGCATTCGTCAAGCCAAATGCCATTACCAAAAATTCATAGTGTCCATATCTCATTCGGAACACTGTCTTGGGTATATCTTCCGCAATGATCTTTAACTGATGATACCCAGATCTTAAATCAATCTTGTAGAAACACGAAGCTCCTTTCACCTGATCAAACAAGTCATCGATCCGCGGTAGAGGGTACTTATTCTTAATTGTAAATTTATTCAGTTCGCGGTAATCAATGCAAAACCTCATACTTCCATCCTTTTTCTTTAGAAACAACATCGGTGCGCCCCACGGGGATACACTCGGTCGGATTACTCCTTTATCCAATAATTCTTGCAACTGTGTTGCCAATTCCTTCATTTCAACTGGCGCCATGCCATATGGAGCTTTTGACACTGGTTTCGTTCCAGGAGCCAAATCAATCGTAAACTCGATCTCTCTTTCTGGAGGTAGTCCAGGCAATTCATCAGGAAATACATCCGAAAAATCTCTTACTATCGGAATATCCTCGATCCTTACGGATTCTTTCTCCACATCCATGACATGAGCCAAATAAACTTCGCATCCTTGTCGTATTAAACTTCTCGCCTCAATATCCGTTAGGAATTTCTTCTCTTGCCTCTTTCCTTTGAATATTACCTCTTCACCATCCTTGGTTCTTAACTTTACCTTTTTACTTTTACATTCTATTTGTGCTTCATGGTTTGACAACCAATCCATACCTAGTATAACCTCAAATTCTCCTAACTTAAAGAGAATTAAGTCAGCAGAAAAGTGCCGACCTTCTATAGTTACATCACAATCGGGACAAATCTTATTAACATTAACTTTCTCTTGATTGGCTACCTCTATAATCAAATTAGGTTCCAGAGGATACGCAACACAATTTAACTTATCAAGAATACTTTCATAGATAAAAGATCTAGTTACTCCAGAATCCATCAAAACTTTTACTTCTAGTGAGTTAATAACAAGCATACCTGCTACCACGTCCACATCTTGCACCGCATCTTTCATTGTCATGTTAAAGGTTCTAGCACTTGGTTTAGCTGATGGTGCTAGGAGAGACGGCGGTCCAGCAATCCTGAGAACATTAGCCTTCTGAACAAGCTCTTTACGATTCCTGGCCATATGGCCCACTTTACCACACTTGAAACATGTCAAATCAGGCTTTCTCGCTCCATGTGGGCATTCTATAGAGTAGTGTAGTATAAAAAGTCATATTAAGAATTAATGAATATAAAAAAAACCCTGACCAAACAACTCTTTAAATCTTGTACTAAAAGAATAACACTATTGACATTAGTTTTTATAGATGTATACAAAAGGTGAAAAGCTGACCAAACATTAAATATATTCAAAGACCCTTCAAGTGCTGGTCTGATTAGTTAGGCTTAGCTTGCAGGGATTTTATTAAGTGTGAAAGTACTGGGAGCTATATGAATTATTAATTGTATGATCAATTCTAATCTTCTATCATTTCAATCATTCACATATTGTAATAAATAAAGAGCCAAATTCTGTTTTACTGTTTTGTATTGGCAAGAACGTCATCTTGGAGATGTCAACAAACAACTGAAAATCAAGGTTTCTTTTAAATTGTCTTTGGTACTCATTATCCCTATGAATTTAACATATGTGTAGACATGTGGTAGTGTATTTGCTATTTTTAGTGACAAGAAGTAACTTTTTGATTGTTTTGAAAAATGCAAAAAGAGTCAGGAGGACAAGAGTATAGGGTGCTACTGCATTTGGATTTTGAAAATTTAAATAATTCTGCAACTTTAGATACTTGGGTATCATGTAACATGGATCATTAAAGATCCTTGTTTTATCATTCAGGAGTGTTTCTCTTACCACTTTGAACTTGTATTTGCTATTGGGTTTGATGTAATAAAATCATAAATGTATACGTTGTTGGAATTATGTTTAGAAAAAATGTCTTTGGTTTAGAGTTTGTGATTGCATTAGACTTTGAAAGGTTTAGAATTTAAATTGGAAGCTGAAAATGGCTGGAAACTGAAAAATCAGAATTTGGCTATTCTGGAAATACAAACTTACGACGGTCGTTCATCACTTATTCTGTCGTAAGTTGGCCCCAGTTCCTAACATACGACAGTTTTTTCTGTCGGAAGTTTCTAATTTACGACGTAAATTTGCGTCGTATATTTATGTTATATTTTATCAAGGTGGGACCCACAAGGAAATATCCGACGATATTTTCTGTCGTAAGTAGATTTATTATTTTATTGAGTATGTGGGCCCCTTCTTCCTAACTTGCGACGCAATTTTATCTTGTGACGAAAAAACGAACTTACTACTCGACCAAAAACGACGATTTTTTTCCGTCGTAAGTGGCTCAATTACGACGATTTCAGTTCAAAAAAACCGTCGTAAATGACCAGATTTGTTGTAGTGATTTTTGATAAAATGAATATGTTGAATGTCATGATAATAAAATTTCAAAACTTAAAATAAATTAATGAACAAATGATTTTTTAGTATTTTCTTCGCATTCATTATTTTACTAGTTTGGAACTATGTGATGTCTCTTTTTAATATTCATACGACTTTTTATTTTATTGAAAATTGTAAATTAATACATAATCTTGATGGGTTATAAAAATTAATTTATGTTTTCATTCGTACAAGTAATGATGGATTGCCTTCGGGTTATCGAGATCATAAACAATAAAGATTTGGATCATTCATCATTTGTGGTGGTTCTTCAAGATGTATTTCATCTTATGCCTATGTTTAAGGCAATATCTTTTCATCAAAATAATTGTGTTAATAAAGCAACAACCCACTCTAGTTAGCTCTTTCACTAGATTACCTGTTAGCCCGCAGGCTTGATTTTTGATTTTTTTGTGCTTGTTTCTCCTTTAGTAAATATTACCTTTATCTTTCAAAAAATATTACATTCCTAACAAAACTTTTAGAAATATGAGTCAAGAATATTGAATATTGGATTCCCTCCGTATTGCCTTGTTTGGGTGGCAATGTGCAATATGGGATTTGTGTCAGGGTTGACTCTGCCCGAACTTTTCTTTGGTCTTACCCGAACCAAACCCCGACTTGAAAAAAATTAGGGAATTTGAACCCAAACCCCATCCGCTGGGTATCATCATTATAAAAGATCGACCTATTTGACTGGAACTCAAGTGGCTCGTGTCACACAAAATTACCCGAAATAATCTGACACAATCAGATATTTAGAATAAAGGAATAAAAAATAAACTAGCAGACTTTAATTTGAAAGGTCACAGATGTAAAGTCCCATATACCATACAAATGTAACAGAAGACACTAGTACGAAGTTTACAAACTTTTAGAAATACTTGAATACAGAACAAGCTACAGTTAATCATTGAAGTAAAAATTGCAATAAATTCCAACTCCCCATTGTATCTTCCAAAAAGTCTCCTTGAAATACGAATGTATCCACCGGACCTGCACCTGCTAAAGGAAGATTTATGTTCCAAATTAATATTATTCAAATATGAACAGATGCAGTTGTTTGCACATTTATCCACAAATAATTAAATGCATTCTACGATATTAAATGAAACTCCAGAGGTCACCACTTGATTTAGTGAGACAATAATAACCCTGGATTTAGTCTTGATTTAGTATGACACATTATGTTTACTGAAGCAAATTGCATCTAAGTTCATTGCATTACAACTTTGATTTTATTTGTCTGGAAAGAGACTAACGGTAGAAAACATGGTCGTTCCCATAATTATGTGCACTCCATCCCCGGGCTAGTAAAACTGGCTATCAGGAACAAATTTTTTAGTTTTCAGCCCTTTCATAGATAGATTAATAGTGAGGCCCTGATACTCTTCAATAGTCTTCCTCAATCCTACGATTTGACAACAACAAATATACCCAATACTAATACCAATACAAATAACAATGATTTAAATCCAATAAACAGGGGTGGGAGATAGAATCGAACCCGAGTCCCTCCCCTAAACCGAGCTCCGATACCATACAAGTAACAAGTCGCTCTAAAACCTTAAGCTGTTAGGGGAAGGTTCAAACAGGATCTTATACTCTTAAGTTTTAGATTTCTGGATTTCTTACTCTTATTGCTCTTTCGTATGCTTTTTCTTTGAGTTTTAGTATATTTTGCTTAGCAACAAAAAGAAAGAATGTTCATTGCATTTACCAAAAATGATCATGCCGAGCAGATCATACCAGCATATTTTTATGAACGAAAAATAAAATCACAGATCAAGTACTAGCAGAGACACAGTCTAGAACATTAAGGAGAAACTAAAGGGAACAAATTAACAAAAGATAATTCAGTATACCATAAGTAGCGAAGTGTAGACTCTGGCACTGTTGCTACCTGCTAGCCGCTACTGTCTGAAACAAGCAACATCTACATATATCAGCAGCCACAAAACATTTCAAAAATGCATAAATTAGGAACATCAAGTGCATATAACCTTTTACTCTCGTCCTTATTAAGGGTCAAATTCAAGATATTTATCTTCAAATATTTCTTCTATTTCTAACTCAGCAGTTGCAAAACGGAAATAAATGTTTTTAACTAGGCCATTCCTTGGGGAGTGACAAGACTAAAGAATGTTTCTCTCAAAGAAATGCTGGAATTCCAAGTTACACAAATTAGAGTACAGCTATTACTTCGCTGAAAAAAATGGAAATGAATATATTCACAAGAAAAATATAAACCACCCACTGTGACTGCTGTCAATGTTTCTGGTACTACCTTCTAAATTTCCCGGACAAGACAGTAGAAATTTACCAAATTAGAAAATTGAAAGAAATAATAAATGTATGTCTGAAGAAGAATCCAAAGAAGTTAAAATTTTGACGTTCTAAAGGAGTCTAGTGGAAGCTACATTAATGTCACATAATTCTTCTGGTCGTTGATGAACATAGTTGTAACTCGTAAGTTTAAAATACTGATCGGGTGAATGTGCTTGCTTCATAATTAAAATGGACACTTCTTAAGATTCGGACTTCACGATTTGAAATGTAAAATGGAGTAATTTTTTATCTTCATTTATCTAGGTTGGATTCCACCTTTCAAGCAGTCATTTATCTACACTTTATTAGTATATATGGTTATTGATGAGCATAAATCTGCAAAACATTTTTCAAAGCTATGTGTGCGCGAATAATTCAATCTCAAATCTAATTGTGACCTAGGTTATGCAGTTACTATATACTTGACAAAAAAACAATCATGCTATATATGCCTCCCGTCGAAATAAATTAATCAGTGCCCTAAGATCCACTATTTGATGCTTGCATTCCTTGTTGTATGAAATTTATTACTCTTGTATCTCACTACAAGAGTAAGCACATAATGCATCAATTTATTTACAAAGAGAGCATATTCTATGCATATCCTGAATTGCCACCAAGTAAGTACGTTGCAAACTTAAAAGGCATTATAAAAGGTTCTTTATATCCTGGTGATAGCTTCACATACTTCAACTTTTTGAACGGAGAAGGCGTGTATTCAGGATAAAAGACAGCTTCCACAAAAAATTCCTAAAATATATTTTAGCTAAGATATTTAAAATAAAGCAATCTGAAAGCCATATGCAATTTAAAACTAAATCTCAGCAGCATGCAATAGATTAAGATAACAGGTACATTGGGCATTCTTTATTGCAGGAATATTTGATTTTTCAGGAAGCCTTACAAATTTATAAACTTAAACTACTGTTCACCAGATAATAGTTTAAGTTTACATTTTGCTGAGGAAACAAGAAAAAAGTTAAATAAATGATTACCTGAATCATAGCAGAGTCGAGAGTAAGGATCTTGGCACTACTCAATTTCGATAACATATTTATGAAATGACGATAAGCTACAATCTTATTTTCCCAAGTCGCCTTATTGTACTGGTTTGTATCCCATAGTTTTATAGATACATTTTCCAGCTCATCAACATCTAATTTGACCTGAAAGATACCAATACAACAAAGTTCGCGGAGTTTTGGTGCCACGACCACAATCTGAAAATTACAATGAGAGGGTACAAGTAATCTGGTACCGATCACTAGGCAGGCTAATTGAGGACAAGATATAGTGAAATCGGGTATGAACCTTGTTGTGAAATATAACTTGACATCCCGCACACTAACAAGTGCAGAGAAGAAATGAGTGATATTCTGAGGTAAAGGTACATCATCCAGTTCTAAATTTAATAAATCTGGAAAAGCCCAAACTTCTTGTGGCAAATTGCACCTTTTCAAATTGAGAGTTGTCAGCGCAGGCAAGCTCATAGATGACAACGACTCTGGCAACTCGACACCATCAAGACACAGAGTTGTTAAAGCAGGCAAGCATATCAGACAAGAAACAGGTATCTTGTAGTTGGAGATATGGGGAGGGCATATCAAATGCAAAGTTTTCAGAACGGGTAACACCCATACACGATCTGATCCTGATGAATCACCGAAATCAAGAGGCGCCCTTAACTTTAGTCTCTGTGTGGTGTTAGAACTAAATGTAGACAAATTAAACGGCTGGTAACGATGAAACTCTAAATCAATATCAACCTCCACAACATTATGGTCAATTGGGTACCTAATCAACCTTCTCAAGAAACTTGGCGGAAATGGATAAACGGCAAACAACTTGAAACAAGAAACAGGAGTTTCATGGTTTCGATTGGACAAAACATGTTCCATAAATTTGATGATACCAGAATGGGTGTATGGGAAAAGTTGGTCATACCAATCAAAAGTGAGGGAAGAGGTAGTTGTCCATACATGCCTCCATCGTTTTGAGAGAACGCTAGTTTGAACTGCTTGTCGAGTGCCAAGAAATGAGAGAATCTGATGAAGTATATCGTCAGGTAAGCTGCTGAGCCTGTCCCCTTCATCTTGCTTTGCTATCTTCGGCCTCTGGTTCATTTCTATTGACCCAATCCGTTGATTTTTGTGTTGGATTAAGATTATCGTCTGGGCATAGTTTATGCTTCACGAGTTCAGGGTGTCAAGAGCGGCATAAACCATGGGAGGAGACGATGTTCTCCCGGTTGATTCAATCGACTTTATAATGATTTTTTTAGATTTTTATAATCCAGGATATTATATTTAGATTTTGAATAATTTGAAATCCGAAATTATTCAATTAATATTGGATTTTTTTTTTAAAACATGACACTTAATTAAAATTTTAAGAAGTTTATTAGTATTAAATCGTGTCTTACGAATTAAATAACCCAACTTGTTATAAGAGAATATTTTTGCAATTTTTTTCGTGTGTGGTTGAGCTGGCCAAATACAAATGAAATTAGCGGATCTACTCTTCTTCAACTTTCTCTTTTTTGATAATTTACATATAATTTCATCATAAAAAATTTTGATTGCAGATTATCTCATCTTTCCGCGTTCTCATAATTTACTTTTTATATTAAAAAAAAATTCTAGTAGTACATCTTTTCTTCCCCTTTATTAATTGATTTTGGATCTTTTGTTATAAACCCGTCTTTTTTCTGAAAGATGGCCGAGAATGTAATCATTTGAGTAAAAAGGCCCAAAATGTTACTATTGAAAAATAAGGCCCAAAATATCACTTCACGACGCTATATCGTAACGTTTTGCCCACTACAATAACGCTACGCGGTTTAGCATTTTCTGCTTTTTTTAAAAAAAATCACAAATACATAACTACCCCAAATATATGTCTGTTATTCGACTGTGCTGAGAGGTGAGCTACAGTCACACTGACATACATACACAAAATTGGGGATACCCATGACTGAATTTTACACATTTATATAGACAACTACAATATAATCATTATAATCGAAAAGGGGATATAGATAGAGCCACCTCCTGCCACCATAAATTTCAGATGTCACTTTCTCTTTATATTGTGTTGATTATGTTTTGTCGATATTATGTGCATATTTTTTATTATTTTCAGAGATACTGTGTTTATATTATTGATGCAGATGTGTTCTTAATGTGTTGAACAAAGATGATTATATATTTATGAAGTCGTGATTTTAATTTATGCTTCTCTATGTAATGTTTGCTTGACATCATATTTTGTTGCATTATAACATGTAGTGTAATATACTACTTTTGTTAACATTTCTTGAAATTTACACGATAGTTGTTGAATTTTACTTGCAGTTTTGTTAATTTATATACTTTGTAAATAATATCTCTGCTTAAAATAAAGTTGAGCAAGGTTCAATTTTAACTTTCCAGTCTGCAGTATCTGGCTTGAATTGGTTATTCAGATTAATCAATTGCTATAGATATTTAAGCATTTACCGATAGAACAAGGGGAATCTAGCCCTCGTACTTTAATAGAGTCGAGAAAATATTTATAGGCCTATCTGCGCTGCTTCATTGCTCAGCTGTTTATCTAATTTAAGAAGCTGAAGTTTTAGTTGGGGAATTTAGGTCTCGGGTTGTGTTAGGAAGTAGAGAAAACATTTATAACAGCCATACTATCTCTTTCAAATTGAGTTATTTGTATAATTTCTTGCACTGTTTCTCACAGAAGTATTGTTGGTAATGACATACTTCCCAGAGTTGTTTGTCTTATACATTGTCTTCTATGTTCTCATTCTTTTTATTTCTTATTTTTGTGAATTTATTCGGATATGGCAACATGTCATGGGTATAAGTAGTTGCAAAAAGTGAAATTCTGCTGAACTCAACTCTGTTCTGCACAGTCGAGTCCAGCGGTCATATGTACTTTCGCACTTGATTACCTGATTTTGTCATTGCATATGTTTTATATAATTGAACTTGTTAATGTCCAAAAGAGATTTTTTACTTCTATAATGGCTATCTTCTGTTACAATTATATATAACAGTGATGCACAAAAAAGAATTAAACATTCCCAGAAATGACAGGTTCTGTTGTGATTATTGTATCTTTGGGTATATTTGTAGGCATTTAACGCCACTATCTGTAGGAAAATTTACATGTATTTTTTTATTTGAGAGAAGTCGTATTTCTGATCCTAACAAGCAAATAAGGAATTGAACCATTACAAATATCGAAAAAAAATTAAAACAGATAAATTTGCATCAATATGAATGTTATGAGTCATATTAATCAAGGACACTATATTTTTTCTGATTTAGAGTTACTAGGTTTTAAAATGTTATATGTTAGGCTATTTAAGAAGTGATATGTCGTCTTCTATTTTATCATTCTCGTTGGTTTATTTAGTTTCTAGTCTATATTGTGCAAATTTTTTTGAACTTTTCAAGATTTACTAATATTGCAAATGTGTGCACGATGTTCACCAGGGACCTGTTAATACTACCCTTCATCATCTTTAGGATTCACATAGATCTTTTGATATTTGGAGGTCGGGGGGTGGTGATATGCTGAAGTGTCGGCATAAAAATCCGAATAATCAAGATGATTTCCACCGCTGGATGTTCAGATGGTTCCTTTTCTTGAGGCTACTGATTTCTATGAGGTAGTTAGGGTGACATATTTTATAGTTTGATTGGAGTCTTATATTAGCTTTCGTTGAGAGATGGCAGCCAGAGACTCATACATTTCACTTGCCTATGGGTGAGTTCACTATTACTCTGAATGATGTAGATATTATTTTAGGGCTTCCTGTTGATGGTAATGTTGTCATGTTAGGGTTCATTAATATCCAAATTGGGTTTTTAGAAGCGATTAAAAGAATTTCAAATAATACCGAACATGTTAGGGTTTATGGTTCATGGTTTGGGGCGTTTAGCCCCTATATCAAGGAGCCTAAACCCTAGGAACCAGAATTTAATTTCGTGTAAGATTTTAATTTACGACTTTTTAATATTTTAAGGGTCATTAATCCCTATATTGGGTTTTAGAAACGATTAGAAGAATTTCATCCCTAACCCCTAGGAACCGAAATTTAATTTAAATCTTGAACTGAATGTTTATTGTAATGTGATTCTAGGTGGCTTTATGGTCATTCCTACACTACTACGAGTGATCGTATCCTCCCTGTTACTCGGATACTCTTGGATGGGCTGGAACCATCGCAGTTCATATGGGAGCCTTACCCTCTTGATGTCATTGCTAATCATCCATCTTATTGCTTGTCTGGTGACCATATTTGGCAATACTGTGGGCCTTTGATATGTACCTTCATTGTGAAGCTTCAATTCCCTGATAGAGTTTCTAAATAGTTTGGACTCGTGCAGACTATTTATGTTGATGTTGTTTAATCCGATGCAGAACATAATACAAATTTGACTGGAAATGACAAGATCAAATGGATGCAGAAACATGCAGCTAGTACAGCTATATGGGGGCGTCGGTTGGATCATACATTTGTAGGACACTCAATTATTCCTGAGAGTGCAGTGCCCGAGTACAATCCTTGGTATTTAGAGAGGACTCATAGATTCATATCTCGTCTTGGTGCATTTAATTATCGAATTGTAATTTTTCTTCTTATTAAATCAGTTTATTGTATAGGTTGTCCTACTTGCATAGTTTCAGTTTAAATGTTTTATTATTTTCTTTATTTCATACATGAATCTTGTAACATGTGTGTTCCTTCTTTTGTTGGACTTCAGGGACTTATATTTAGGGAGATATCTCAGCGGACATAGGATGTTTTTCCTGATGTGTCTCATTTTATTGACCAATGTTGTGATTTTATTAGAGACTACACCTTACATGATTTTGATGAGATGCTGGTGGAAGTTCGACGAGCTAGGCAGTTAAAGGAGAGGCAACAACCGCCCCGTCGTGGTAGACGTGCCGGTGCACGAGCTACTGATGGTAGACGAGCTAGAGTTCAGGCTGAGCATGATCATATTGCTACAGACCTTGGAGATGATCATCTACCATTATATACTAATTCTCATGATGTCCAAAACTCATCTGCTCATGCTCGTACTGATCATAAGGCTACAGACCTTGAAGATGATCGGGATCCTCCTATACGCACTTCTATTGGATGACCCACTGATACCATTTATGTTCATATGTCGGGATCATGTAGTCACGTCCATCACAATCGTGAGATTCTGGAAAGGTTTTCAAATGTTCCCCTTTTTATCTTGGCTAGACTCCTACTCCCGAGCCTCGTACTGAGAACCCTCCTCCCGAGGAGCCTTCCAATGAGCTGTGTCTTATTGATAAGCATTTCACTGAGTAGCCTCCTCCTATGCATCCTTCTTACCGGCCTATTGAGCGTCTAACTAGGGAGATTTCTATTCCATCATTTAGTCTTCATGTTACTGTTGGATTTCGGGGTATAAAAACACAGAGGAAACAATAAATAAAACTGAAACTCACCAATGATCCATGCGAAAAACAATATTAAGTTCGTCGATGAGGTATTTACTTTAAAGAGTTTTACGATTATTACGTATCCCTCCTTAACGATCTACGTCGTAGAGGTATCCACGCGAAAGCCGGTACAGAGGAGGCGTGTGCTAGCACCAAGAAAGGACTTGTTTTCCCCTTCTCTCTCTCACCTTTAGTAGCGAGGGTTTTATGTTTTTATCTAATAAAAATGTAACCCTAATCCAAGTTATAGTTTATTAAATCTGAAATTCTATTTATTTAATAATTAAGTTTAACTCAATTATCAAATAACAACTAAATTTTGAATTTAATAATATACAAATTTGAAATTCATTTATCCCACTTAATTAATAATAAATAATTCGAATTTCCTTTTTAATTCAAATTCAAATAAAAAAAATTGAATTAATTATTCCTCCAAGCTTTTTCTGTGCGACCCTATAGGTTATTATTAATAATTTAAATATCACACATTTAAATATAAACAATGAGCGGCATCTAGTAATACGACAATGTTACTCAAGTAATAATAACTAAATTGGTGATCAGTTAAACCTTTCATAAATAATGTATAATGTAATATAATTACTTCAACCAAATATTATAGATTAAAATCGGGGCATGTTATGTTCCATCTTCTTCATGGTTTAATCCACGTTTTCTTGATCAATGAGTAGACTATCATTTCAAATCAACATTTGAGCGCGGAAGCACATATTCATGGTCTAGCTCACCCAAGTGGCCAATAATATCCCTCCAAAATTAAAAGGGTTAAATCCTTTCTAGATCCTTCATATTTCTCACATGATTCCTAATATACTCGTATTCCACTTTTATCATTACTCGGTCAAAGACAACTTTTGATGTAACCAAAGTGTGATGCCCTCAATCTCGGGGTTAGGAAATGAGGACTCACACACCTTTAAACTAATAATTAAATAAGTATAAACCACGATTAACTACTAATAGGATCAACAGGATAAAGTATGAGACAAGATTACCACTACAAATCATAAAATATATCTTAATCCCAAAATATTATTAAATAAACAATATCGATTCCGGCTGGGAACTGACAGATAACCCTTTGTATCTTTACATATATCCTTCTAGGCGCGTGCTCACTCAAAAATACCACTACCTGCTCTGGCAACCGGAAGCCCACAATACGGTAGGGACCACCAGATACGCTCTTACGAGCAGTGCACCTAAGCCTGGCCATCTTCTTGCTTAACTGCCATGGTTAGATTAAAACAAAATATAAGAGTATAAAACTCAGCAAGTAACTATAAAGCAGTTCTACGATATCAAATCACAATATACTTTACCAAACTCAGGGCATTCTACTTTATTTGCTCTAGGTGGAAGATTTCCAGCTTTTGGGTTAAGGAAAGGTTATGAAGGAATAATATGGAGCTTTTAAGGAACAAGGCTCAATGTAGGATGAAAGCCAACATTCATCACAAATCATTAAAGGATCAGAATAAATCTTCCAGAAAGAGGAAAGCAACAGAATTTCAATATATGGAATCAATCATATGATCAACATATTAAAATCAGGGTTCTCGAGCTTTAAGCTCCATGTTAACACAATCAACTCTTTTGTAAAACAATATAAACCATTTTCATTTTCAAGAATCAATTTACTGAACAGAAAGTTCCAGTTCCCTTTTAAATAATCAATTAGAACCGTTGATTGGATCACTTTATCTTTCCATTTCATTATAATACGGGTGATCAGCCCGTACCGACCTCCATCCGGTCTATAAGATACCAATCGGCATAATTTCAGCCTTAAGTTGCTAGCCTCTTACCATGACTGGACTAGTCCCACTAGCCTCTTACGTCCTAATCCAATCCATCAGGAATTCATTTGGAAAACCTTTAGTTGGAAATAAACAAATAGGTTTTCTAAAATTTATTTTATCGTTACCGAGAACATGAAATCATTCAGACTCTTTCGAGTCGAAACTCATTCTTAAATCAGATTTTAAGAAAAACAAAGTTTAGGGAGTGATTCAAAGATGAGCAAGAAACAATTCTTAAGGATTCTGTATAAAGGATAACAAGGTACTTAAGTTAGAAGGATCAACATCTATTTAGGGATCAATAGGGTGATCAGGAAATAAGGTATCATTAAATAGGGTTCGCAAAGATAATTATAGGGATTCAATACAATTCATGGCTTAATAAATAACTTGAGCAAAAAGGAAAGGTTATCAAAGAGTTGAATCATTAAGCTTATCAATAGTAGTTTAACAAGATCAAAGGCAAGGTATCTTAAATCAATATCAGGGTTTCATAATTAAACAGTTCAATACTCTACATGGTATGAACAACATTATCTTTATAACCATTTAGACAAGTAATTAGAGTTACTTGCCTGAATTTGCTTTCCTGAAGGTTGAACTACTACCACCTAGTATACCCTTTCCTTTCCTAGCCTGAATGCCCTAACGCTCCAAATCTACAATAAAACCAAAACCTTAATATGTTTCTCAACTCTCGTTCCCGGAACGATCACTCAATTACGATAGCTCAACTATACTTTTGACTCGAACTATACGAGTATAGCTTATATACACACAACACATAGCACATTCTTTACTCATAGCCTTATATCACTTTACATATACTCGCTAAACCTTGACTATTTTCCCAAATCAAATACTTATAACTCGTCCAAACACACAATGACATGCATGGCTATTACTTATAGATTTTAACCTCAATTAACTCAATTCCCTTTTTCTTTTATCCATAATTCGAACCAAACACACAATCCAACAAGCAAAAATTCAAAGGTTTCATACCTAAACACTCAATCATTCTATCATTTACCATAAATTAGATTTTTGACTTTGAATTTCTTTGGCCTATTTGACCTTAACCACAATCACAATCAAACCAAGACATGCATTAACAATTCCTCTTTTGAATCAACATGCAATCTTATTACTTTCTAGTTAAACCTTAATTATACCAAAATTAAGTCACAAGAATCAATTCTTGTTTTTTGTTAACACAAGGTCGAACCTAGACCTTCACCATGCATTCCCAAATTTTGCATCCAAACAAATGTACAAGTCCAATTATCATAGAATCTTATTTAACATACTTAAATCACAAAAGAATATAGCCCTTTTTGGTACATGCAAACATTAAGAAATTTTATCATCCAATCATTACTAATTTCCAAGAATGAACATTAACAAGTCATGATCATTACTAAAAATCATTTTTGCTCTTTTAAAACCAAGATCTCATTTGGGTTTTTCAAAAACAACACATGCAAATGATTTCCTTAATCCTTATATCACAAATTAACCCATAATTAAACATCAAATCAAAAACTCATTCATTTTAACACAATCAACATGATTTCCTAAAAATAGTAAGGGTCATTCGGCCTTTCCCCAAGAAAACACACATGTAACTCAACTTTTAAGCTTTTGCATCTTTAATCCTATTAATCTCTTAACATCAAACTAAATTAACATTACAACCAACAAGAATCAATTTATCAACTTGTAATCGACAAAACCATTCGGCCTTTTTATCAAAATACCACATGCAAACACAAATATTTGATTTAAAGATTCTAGAGCTCAGTTTTTTAACATCATTGCTCACCACCGGTTCATCGGAGTTCATCACCGGTGGCGGTGGCATCTCGGTGGTGCCCCCATTCGGGGTTTTCCAACCATCAACCATCCATTTTAACAAGTAATACACGCATACAAACACATATCCTCACTCAAAACACAAACCCTTTTGTTTTCATTAAAACTGAACTCAAAAACCACCAAACCCAACTTTGATTTTTCTCAGGAACTTGAAAATAGCTATATGCATGTATGTATACAGGTAGATATCTCTATTTCTGACACAATCAAGGTTCCATACCCGAAAATGAATGAAGACCAAGTGATAGAGAGTGAAGAGAGAGAGTGTATCGAGAGAGAGAAAATCCGAGAGAGAGAGAGGGGAAGAAACGAGAGAAAAGAGAGAAAGGAGAGAGGGGCTCGGCAAAAAAAAGAAAGGAGAAGGAGGTGGGGTGGTTTTATATCACCAAGGGGGGGTAATATAGTAATTAGGTTATTCTAGGTGGTGATATTCTTTTTATCCTTAAAAGAAAATAGAGTTGATCTGCAAATACTTCTCTCGAAAAGATGAATTTGTTTTGAATAAAAATCTTTAACACGTAGATCTCTAAATGAGCTTTCCAACCATTACTCATAATAAGATTTTGAGCGTACGGTTGATATTATATGATTTTTACAAGTTTGTGCTAGTAATAACACTTTATCACATAAAAATCAATTTAAAATACAACGATCACCAAATAAATCCATCCATCATTTTTAGAAAGTCTACAGGATTATTACGAACATAACAGAACAAATCTCATGCTTTTATCTTAGTCAGATAATTTTATAAAAATGCGCGAAGGTTAAATAAACCATTATCTAAATCAAATAATTCCTTTTAATTTATAAAAATATCACAGAGCACATAGTCATGCACACAGATAGGCAATCACACATATATGATCACATAACGACTCTGGTCTGATCATAGAATTTGTCCTCCTTTAATCTTTATCCTTTTCTACGCGTACCGGGTCACGTTCAGCCTGATAGCCCGACGCTCAACGTTTCGATTACGCTTCTCATTAATTGACACGTCACTTAGGACGAAATACTTTATTTAAACACTTCTTTCATTTAATCAGACATAATTCACATTTTATATTCTTTATATTTTTATTATGACGGGTTCCGTTTTACCTGACGGCACGACACCACAGCTTAATTCCTAAGCTTACTCTTTAAATTGGAACATTTTTATTTACGCTCCTATATTCTAATATACATAGAAGACAATTAATTAGGACTTAGTCACATAAATATAATCACATCATATGAAACATACACTATTGACTTAATTACGTCGCAAAATTCTCAGTCGTCACAATCTACCCTCCTTAAAGGATTCTGTCCCCAGAATCTAATTTAAGCAAATAGATGGGGATACTTTTCTTTCATTTCGCTTTCCAATTCCCAAATCGATTCTTCAACTACCGGATTTCTCCATAATACTCTAACTAGATGTACAACTTTATTCCTGAGTGTCCTCTCTTTTCGGTCCAAGATTCGAACTGGCTTTTCCACATAAGATAAATCTGGTTGGATTTCCACTAGCTCCAACTCGATCACATGGCTCGCATCAGCATGATACTTCTTTAGAAGAGATACTTGAAATATATTGTGCAGATGTTACATTTGCGGAGGTAGCGCCAATTCATATGCCACCTTCGCAACTCGTTGCAATACTTCAAATGGTCCAATATACCTAGGACTCAACTTTCCTTTCTTTCCGAATCGGGTTAAACCTTTCCAAGGAGATATCTTTAATAAGACTTTATCTCAAGATTCGAATTGCACATCTTTTTGTTCTTGATTTGCGTACTCTGCTTGTCGATCTTGAGCTGCAATTAATCTCTTTCGAATCATCTCTACCTTTTCCTTCGGTTGTTGAACTAGCTCTGGGCCAATTAATTTGCGCTCACCAACTTCGTCCCAATATGTAGGGGATCTACATTTTCTTCCATACAAGGCTTCATACGGCGGCATGTCAATACTCGCGTGATAACTGTTGTTGTAGGAAAACTCAATTAACGACAAATGATCGTCCCAATTTCCTTTAAAATCTATTGCGCAGGTTCGCAACATATCTTCAATTGTCTGAATTATCCTTTCACTTTGTCCGTCTGTCTGCGGATGATATATCGTACTCATTTTCAACTTAGTTCCCAAATGATCATGGAATTGTCGCCAAAATCTCGAGTTAAACCTTGGATCTCTATCAGACATGATAGATACAGGAACTCCATGACGCATCACAATCTCTTCCAAGTACAATTTGACCAACTTTTCCAACGAAAACCTTTCATTTATCAGCAAGAAATGCGCTGACTTCGTCAACCGATCGATTACCACCCAAATCGCATCATGATTTGACTTGGTTTTAGGTAATCCTAGCACGAAATCCATCGCTATATGCTCCCATTTCCATTCGGGTATATCCAGTGGCTGAAGCAATCCGCTCGGCCTCTGATGTTCCGCTTTGACTCTTTGGCACGCATAACATTTACTTATCCATTCTGCAATTTCCTTCTTCATATTTGGCCACCAATAACTTTCTTTTAAATCCTGGTACATTTTTATACTTCCAGGGTGAATTGACAATCTCGAGTTATGCGCTTCTTGCAAAATCTCGTGCTTTAGTTCCACGACACTAGGTATCCAAATACGTGAGTTAACACGGTATATTCCTTTCCCATCTTTTTAAGCTTTATTTCTTCTCCCGTCAACTTATCCTTTTCACGATTCATTACTTGCTCTTGACAACATCGAATCTTTTCCAAACTTTCAGGTTGAAATGACATTGCATATATAGCTTTACCTCCAAATTCGGGAGTCTGCACCTCTATTTCCATCTTTTCAAAATCTTTGACCAATTCTTCTGATATCGTTAACATATTCAATCTTTCCTTGCGACTTAGACTGTCGGCCACCACATTTGCCTTTCCAGGATGATAGTTTATCGCACAATCATATTCTTTGATTAGTTCCAACCACCTTCTTTGTCGTATATTCAATTCTTTCTGAGTAAAGATATACTTTAAACTCTTATGATCCCTATAAATCTCTCACTTTTTCCCGTACAAATAATGCCTCCAAATCTTAAGGGCAAACACGATTGCTACCAATTCCAAATCATGCGTTGTATATTTCTGCTCATGCGGCTTGAGTTGCCTTGACACATATGCTATTACCTTTCCGTGTTGCATTAACACACATCCAAGTCCTTTATATGAAACATCACTGAATATCACAAATTCTCCTTTTTCATCTGGTAATACCAACACTGAGGCGGTTACCAACCTCTTCTTTAACTCTTGAAAACTATCCTCGCATTTTTATGTCCATACAAACTTCTCATTCTTTCTTGTCAACTTCGTTAATGGAACGACAATCTTAGAGAAATCTTGCACAAATCTCCTGTAATATCCGGCTAATCCCAGAAAACTTCTGACTTCCGTAGGAGTCTTGGGTCTTTCCCAATTCATTACAGCTTCTATCTTGGCTGGGTGCACATTGATTCCTTCTTTATTAACTACATGACCAAGAAATTGCACTTCCTTTCGCCAAAATTCACACTTTGAAAACTTAGTGTACAACTTCTCTTTTCTCAGAATTTCCAAAGAAATCCTCAAATGCTCCTCATGATCTTCTTCCATCTTGGAGTAAATTAGTATATCGTCGATAAACACAATAACGAACTTATCCAAATATTGCTTGAACACTCGGTTCATAAGATCCATTAATGCGGCTGGCGCATTCGTCAAGCCAAATGCCATTACCAAAAACTCATAGTGTCCATATCTCATTCGGAACGCTGTCTTGGGTATATCTTCCGCTTTGATCTTTAACTGATGATACCCAGATCTTAAATCAATCTTGGAGAAACACGAAGCTCCTTTCACCTGATCAAACAAGTCATTGATCCGCGATAGAGGTTACTTATTCTTAATCGTCAATTTAATCAGTTCGCGGTAATCAATGCATAACCTCATACTTCCATTATTTTTCTTTAGAAACAACATTGGTGCGCCCCACGGGGATACACTCGGTCGGATTACTCCTTTATCCAACAATTCTTGCAACTGTGTTGCCAATTCCTTCATTTTAACTGGCGCCATGCGATATGGAGCTTTCGACACTGGTTTCGTTCCAGGAGCCAAATCAATCGTAAACTCGATCTCTCTGTCTGGAGGTAGTTCAGGCAATTCATCAGGAAATACATCCGGGAAATCTCTTACTATCGGAATATCCTCGATCCTTACGGATTCCTTCTCCACGTCCATGACATGAGCCAAATAAACTTCGTATCCTTGTCGTATTAATCTTCTCGCCTCAATAGCCGTTAAGAATTTCTTCTCTTGCCTCTTTCCTTTGAATATTACCTCTTCACCATCCTTGGTTCTTAACTTCACATTTTTACTTTTATAAATCCATTCCTAGTATAACCTCAAATTCTCCTAACTTAAAGGAAATTAAGTCAGCAGAAAAGTGCCGACCTTCTATAGTCACATCACAGTCGGGACAAATCTTATTAACACTAACTTTCTCTTGATTGGCTACCTCTATAATCAAATTAGGTTCCAGAGGGTACGCAACATAATTTAACTTATCAAGAATACTTTCAGAGATAAAAGATCTAGTTACTCCAGAATCCATCAAAACTTTTACTTCTACTGAGTTAATAACAAGCATACCTGCTACCACGTCCACATCTTGCACCGCATCTTTCATTGTCATGTTAAAGGTTCTAGCTCTGGGTTGAGCTGATGGTGCTAGGAGAGACGGCGGTCCAGCAATCCTGAGAACATTAGCCTTCTGAACAGGCTCTTTATAATTCGTGGCCATATGGCCCACTTTACCACACTTGAAACAAGCCAAATCACGCTTTCTCGCTCCATTTGGGCATTCTATAGAGTAGTGTAGTATAAAAAGTCCTATTAAAAATTAATGAATGTAAACAAAAACCTGACCAAACATCCAATATGTACTCCACCTTACAACTCTTTAAATCTTGTACTAAAGAATAACACTATTGAGATTAGTTTTTATAGATGTATACAAAAGGTGAAAAGCTGACCAAACATTAAATATATTTAAAGACCCTTCAAGTGCTGGTCTGATTAGTTAGGCTTAGCTTGCAGGGATTTTATTAAGTGTGAAAGTACTGGGAGCTATATGAATTATTAATTGTATGATCAGTTCTAATCTTCTATCATTTCAATCATTCACATATTGTAATAAATAAAGAGCCAAATTCTGTTTTACTGTTTTGTATTGGCAGGAACGTCATCTTGGAGATGTCAACAAACAGTTGAAAATCAAGGTTTCTTTTAAATTATTTTTGGTACTCATTATCCGTATGAATTTAACATATGTGTAGACGTGTGGTAGTGTATTTGCTATTTTTAGTGACAAGAAGTAACATTTTGATTGTTTTGAAAAATGCAGAAAGAGTCAGGAGGAGAAGAGTATAGGGGTGCTCCTGCATTTGGATTTTGAAAATTGAAATAATTATGTAACGTTAGATACTTGGGTATCATGTAACATGGATCACTAAAGATCCTTGTTTTATCATTCAGGAGTGTTTCTCTTACCACTTTGAACTTGTATTTGCTATTGGGTTTGATGTAATAAAATCATAAATGTATACGTTATTGGAATTATGCTTAGGAAAAATGTCTTTGGTTTAGAGTTTGTGATTGCATTAGACTTTGAAAGGTTTAGAATTTAAATTGGAAGCTGAAAATGGCTGGAAATTGAAAAATCAGAATTTGGCTATTCTGGAAATACAAACTTACGACGGTCGTTCATCACATATTCTGTCGTAAGTTGGCCCCCGTTCCTAACATACGATAGTTTTTTCTGTCGGAAGTTTCTAATTTACGACGTAAATTTGCGTCGTATATTTATGTTATATTTTATCAAGGTGGGACCCACAAGAAAATATCCGACGATATTTTCCGTCGTAAGTAGATTTATTATTTTATTGAGTGTGTGGGCCCCTTCTTCCTAACTTGCGACGCAATTTTATCTTGTGACAAAAAAACGAACTTACTACTCGACCAAAAACGATGATTTTTTTTATCGTAAATGGCTCAATTACGACAATTTCAGTTCAAAAAATCCGTCGTAAATGACCAGATTTGTTGTAGTGATTTTTGATAAAATGAATATGTTGAATGTCATGATAATAAAATTTCAAAATTTAAAATTAATTAATCAACATATGATTTTTTAGTATTTTCTTCGCATTGATTATTTTACTAGTTTGGAACTATGTGATGTCTCTTTTTAATATTCATACGACTTTTTATTTTATTGAAAATTGTAAATTAATACATAATCTTGATGGGTTATAAAAATTAATATATGTTTTCATTCGTACAAGTAATGATGGATTGCCTTCGGGTTACGGAGATCATAAACAATAAAGAGTTGGATCATTCATCATTTGTGGTGGTTCTTCAAGATGTATTTCATCTTATGCCTATGTTTAAGGCAATATCTTTTCATCAAAATAATTGTGTTAATAAAGCAACAACCCACTCGTTAGCTAGTTAGCTCTTTCACTAGATTACCTGTTAGCCTGCACGCTTGATTTTTGATTTTTTTGTGCTTGTTTCTCCTTAAGTAAATATTACCTTTATCTTTCAAAAAATATTACATCCCTAACAAAACTTTTAGAAATATGAGTCAAGAATATTGAATATTGGATTCCCTCCATATTGCCTTGTATGGGTAGCAATGTTCAATGTGGGATTTGTGTCGGGTTGACTCTGCCCGAACTTCTCTTTGGTCTTACCCGAACCAAACCCCGACTTGAAATAAATTAGGGAATTTGAACCCAAACCCAATCTGGTGGGTATCAGCATTATAAAAGATGGACCTATTTGACTGGAACTCAAGTGGCTCCTGTCACACAAAATTACCCGAAATAATCTGACACAATCAGATATTTAGAATAAAGGAATAAAAAATAAACTAGCAGACTTTAATTTGAGAGGTCACAGATGTAAAGTCCCATATACCATACAAAAGACACTAGTACGAAGTTTACAAACTTTTGAAAATACTTGAATACAGAACAAACTACAGTTAATCATTGAAGTAAAAATTGCAATAAATTCCAACTCCCCATTGTATCTTCCAATAAGTCTCCTTGAAATGCGAATGTATCCACCGGACTTGCACCTGATAAAAGAAGATTTATGTTCCAAATTAATATTATTCAAATATGAACAGATGCAATTGTTTGCACATTTCCATAAATAATTAAATGCATTCTACGATATTAAAAGAAACTCCAGAGCGTCACCACTTGATGTAGTGAGACAATAATAACCCTGGATCCAGTCTTGATTTAGTATGACACATTATGTTTACTGAAGCAAATTGCATCTAAGTTCATTGCATTACAACTTTGATTTTATTTCTCTGGAAAGAGCCTAACGGTAGAAAACATGGTCGTTCCCATAATTATGTACACTCCATCCCCGTGCTAGTAAAACTGGCTATCAGGAACAAATTTTTTAGTTTTCAGCCCTTTCATAGATAGATTAATAGTGAAGGCCCTGATACTCTTCAATAGTTTCCTTCAATGCTACGATTTGACAACAACAAATATACCCAATACTAATACCAATACAAATAACAATGATTTAAATCTAATAAATGGGGGTGGTACATAGAATCGAACCCGAATCCCTCCCCCTAAACCGAGCTCCGATACCATATAAGTAACAAGTCGCTCTAAAACCTTAAGCTGTTAGGGAAAGGTTCAAACAGGATCTTATACTCTTTAGATTTCTGGATTTCTTACTCTTATTGCTCTTTCGTATGCTTTTTCTTTGAGTTTTAGTATATTTTGCTTAGCAACAAAAAGAAAGAATGTTCATTGCATTTACCAAAAATGATCATGCCGAGCAGATCATACCAGCATATTTTTATGAACGAAAAATAAAATCACAGATCAAGTACTAGCAGAGACACAGTCTAGAACATTAAGGAGAAACTAAAGGGAACAAATTAACAAAAGATAATTCAGTATACCATAAGTAGCGAAGTGTAGACTCTGGCACTGTTGCTACCTGCTAGCGGCTACTGTCTGAAACAAGCAACATCTACATATATCAGCAGCCACAAAACATTTCAAAAATGCATAAATTAGGAACATCAAGTGCAGATAACCTTTTACTATCGCCCTTATTAAGGGCCAAATTCAAGATATTTATCTTCACATATTTCTTCTATTTCTAACTCACCAGTTGCAAAACGGAAATAAATGTTTTTAACTAGGCCATTCCTTGGGGAGTGACAAGACTAAAGAATGTTTCTCTCAAAGAAATGCTGGAATTCCAAGTTACACAAATTAGAGTGCAGCTATTACTTCGCTGAAAAAAACGGAAATGCATATATTCACAAGAAAAATATAAACCACCCACTGTGACTGCTGTCAATGTTTCTGGTACTACCTTCTAAATTTCCCGGACAAGACAGTAGAAATTAACCAAATTAGAAAATTGAAAGAAATAATAAATGTATGTCTGAAGAAGAATCCAAAGAAGTTAAAATTTTGACATTCTAAAGGAGTCTAGTGGAAGCTACATTAATGTCACATGATTCTTCTGGTCGTTGATGAACGTAGTTGTAACTCGTAAGTTTAAAATACTCATCGGGTGAATGTGCTTGCTTCATAATTAAAATGGACACTTCTTAAGATTCGGACTTCATGATTTGAAATGTAAAATGGAGTAATTTTTTATCTTCATTTATCTAGGTTGGATTCCACCTTTCAAGCAGTCATTTATCTACACTTTATTAGTATATATGGTTATCGATGAGCATAAGTCTGCAAAACATTTTTCAAAGCTATGTGTGCGCGAATAATTCAATCTCTAATCTAATTGTGCCCTAAGTTATGCAGTTACTATATACTTGACAAAAAAACAATCATGCTATATATGCCTCCCGCCGAAATAAATTAATCAGTGCCCCAAGATCCACTAGCTATTTGATGCTTGCATTCCTTGTTGTATGAAATTTATTACTCTTGTATCTCACTACAAGAGTAAGCACATAATGCATCAATTTATTTACAAAGAGAGCATATTATATGCATACCTGAGGCAATGCTTTGACAATAGTTGCTCCTGAATTGCCACCAAGTAAATACGTTGCGAACTTAAAAGGCATTATAAAAGGTTCTTTATATCCTGGTGATAGCTTCACATACTTCAAATTTTTGAACGGAGAAGGCGTGTATTCAGGATAAAAGACAGCTTCCACAAAAAATTCCTAAAATATATTTTAGCTAAGATATTTAAAATAAAGCAATCTGAAAGCCATATGCAATTTAAAACTAAATCTCAGCAGCATGCAATAGATTAAGATAACAGGTACATTGGGCATTCTTTATTGCAGGAATATTTGATTTTTCAGGAAGCCTTACAAATTTATAAACTTAAACTACTGTTCACCAGATAATAGTTTAAGTTTACATTTTGCTGAGGAAACAAGAAAAAAGTTAAATAAATGATTACCTGAATCATAGCAGAGTCGAGAGTAAGGATCTTGGCACTACTCAATTTCGATAACATATTTATGAAATGACGATAAGCTACAATCTTATTTTCCCAAGTCGCCTTATTGTACTGGTTTGTATCCCATAGTTTTATAGATACATTTTCCAGCTCATCAACATCTAATTTGACCTGAAAGATACCAATACAACAAAGTTCGCGGAGTTTTGGTGCCACGACCACAATCTGAAAATTACAATGAGAGGGTACAAGTAATCTGGTACCGATCACTAGGCAGGCTAATTGAGGACAAGATATAGTGAAATCGGGTATGAACCTTGTTGTGAAATATAACTTGACATCCCGCACACTAACAAGTGCAGAGAAGAAATGAGTGATATTCTGAGGTAAAGGTACATCATCCAGTTCTAAATTTAATAAATCTGGAAAAGCCCAAACTTCTTGTGGCAAATTGCACCTTTTCAAATTGAGAGTTGTCAGCGCAGGCAAGCTCATAGATGACAACGACTCTGGCAACTCCACACCATCAAGACACAGAGTTGCTAAAGCAGGCAAGCATATCAGACAAGAAACAGGTATCTTGTAGTTGGAGATATGGGGAGGGCATATCAAATGCAAAGTTTTCAGAACGGGTAACACCCATACACGATCTGATCCTGATGAATCACCGAAATCAAGAGGCGCCCTTAACTTTAGTCTCTGTGTGGTGTTAGAACTAAATGTAGACAAATTAAACGGCTGGTAACGATGAAACTCTAATCAAT